>NW_021703774.1:42938833-43017380 GCF_005190385.1 Monodon monoceros | reverse complement strand
CACACACACACACACACACACACACACACACACACACACACACACACCCTAAATTTACTACAATATGGCCTCTGTGATAAAAACCGAATTACTACAGTTCTTTCCATTGCAGATTTCTGATGATTAAATTCTAGATGGTTTAAGATTCCCTATAGATTAAAATTTGTCCTCTATTGGCAAAGAATTGATAATATAGAATAATGGAAACCACATAAATATCCTGAGTTGTTGTTCACTAATGGGCATGTCTATATTTTTCTTTTCAAGGGTTTTAAAAGGAAGATAGGCACTTGTATAAATAACACCAACTCTTTTGTTAGGATGCAACTTAAGAAATTATTTCCCAAACATATTAATGATGTTGTATAGGCCCAAGAATCTAAGCATCAGTGTATCCAACACAGGACCTACCCCATGGAGTTCTTTATTAAAAAAAAAAAAAAAAAAAAGTATGAGTTTCACTGCTTGTAAATAACCTTTAATTCTCAAAGTATCTTCTGAACACCATGACTATTTCTTTTTGATGCTCATATAACCTCTAGCTAAATACTTAAATATTTCTGTTGGCTAGAGCCAAAAGATATATAGATGGACAGAAATTTCTGTATAATAAAAAAAAGAAAATATAACTGCTATATTAACTAACTCTTGCTACATAAAACAAACCACTCCAAACAACTTAAAACAATAAGCATTTATTTAGCTCACAAGCTTTCTGGTTGGCTGGGTGATTCTTCTGGTCTCGGCAAGGCTTACTCGAGTGTCTGCATGCTGTGGATTGAATCCGTGGCTCTGCTGATTTTGGCTGGGCTCTGGTACATATCTGGGACCTCAGCTGCAATAACGAGGCTGACTCTTCCCACATGATCTCTCGCCCTCCAGCAGGTTAGTCCTGGTTTCCTCACATAGTGGTGGCAGGGTACACATGGTCTAGGTTTGAAATGGAAGACTGTCACATCCATCACACTCTATTGATCAAAGCCGGTCACAAGGCCAACACAAATTCTCCATCTTTACTCCACTCCCTGATGGGAGAAGCTTCACAGTCACACCGCCAGGGATGTAGATAGGAAAGTGGGAGAATGACTTGGGACTTTTCGTAGCCAATATACAAGTATGTATAAATTTGCCTTTTCTGATTAGGAATCTTTATAAATATTTATTTGATTGACCTGACTAATAAAAACCAGCATCAGCCCTGTTATGTACAAATTTTTTTTCCTATGCTTATCTGGTATTAGCTAGAAAGAGTATGTATTGTTTATTCTCAAAAATTGACAAGTTGCTTTATAAAAAAATTTCAGTTGGAATTTCTTCATTTTTTTCCTTAGATTCTAAACACTCAAGTAACAGATATCGGCAGGTATGTGTGTATTGCTGAGAACACAGCTGGAAGTGCCAAAAAATACTTTAACCTCAATGTTCATGGTAAGAGCTCAGTTCCAAAAACATCTGTTAGAGTACGCTTGAAAAAGCAGGAAAACTGTACTTTAGATTATGTACGCTTATTTTGCATTTTTTAACTTGAACAATGTGTGGAGCCTGCATTCATTCAACCTTTCCCCTTCTTTCTTTCTACCACAGCTTGTGCGATTTATAAAGTACAAATCTTTTAGGGAGTCTGTTTTTATATTATTTCAGTCCCTTAAGAAAAAATAGTTACTCCTACATATTTGAAAGTAAAAAAAGATGAAAATCACAATTTGAAATCCCAAAGATTACAAGTTTATATGAAGTTAGAACCAAAGATAGCTCTTCTACCCATAAAAATTTACCCACTGGGCCTGGTTGGAACCAGTTTCTGTCCTCAATTGTAGAATTCATGTTGAGTTACACCCTCCGGTATGTAATATACTTCCTGAAGAAGAAAAAGTAACTTTATAGAGTTAAATAATTCCTGAAAACCATCAGTACACCTAACTTATTTATTAGATTCTAAGTTCTCAATAAATGCTAGACACTCCATAAATACTAACTTTTTGCTAAAAAAGCAGTTAGGTGTCAGCCATAAATAATTAGTTTTATTTTCATCATGCACAGCTGCTTCCAGAATATTAAATTGGAAATGCTGAACAATTATTATAAAAGATTTTCTTTAAACATGTGATTCATATGCAAAATTCTAGCTCATTTTGGAAATAGCTGAAATTTGACATTACTGAAAAATTTCTTCCTTCAAAAGACTTTTATTTAGCATAATGGATATTCTTTTTTTGGTGCGATATATAGGGAGTATTGATGTCTAGCAATGTTTGGTGTTTCTGTAACAGATATTTGAAGCACTCTTACCTTTTTTTATTCCCAGTGCTTAGCAAGTTTTTTTTGAGTAAATCTGACCAAAATAGAAGAAATGTGTCATGAATTCCCCGGAAGAATAAATTAAGCAAATATAATCATTGTGAAAGTATACTGCACTAATCTAAGTAATCTAAAGTAATCTGTAATCTAATTTGTATTCTAATCTGTAAAGTACAGTAGGATAAATGTTGAAAAATAAAAATGTTGATCATTTTTCCTGATTCCCCAAGGCAGAAATAATTTTTCCTCATTTATGTGGTCAAAAGCCTCTTGTAAATACCCCAGTTTTAGCAGTTACATATTCTACCTTTTTATCTTTATACATCTGTATCTTCACCTCTATCCCATAACTTTATTATAAATGCTGTAGGCAAATGGTCATCTCTTACGGACCTTGGTCTTCCTAAACCTTGTCTAAAGTCATGGTAGTTGCTAAATAAATATGTGTTGTTCCTTTATTATATTTCCTTCATATCCATTTCCTCTTTGTAATGCATAGGAAAAACACCTGAAGAAGGAGCCTTGCCTGACTTGAGAGGCAGAAGCCACTCGTGTTTACTATTGAGAATTGGAGTTCAGGAGGGGGGGGTTTCCTCTTTTACCGGTTAACAGTGTCTTGAGCTCCTGCCTGCAGTCAGGAACCCATACTTAAATATTGGAAAATTCATGTGGGAGAGAAACAGTTTAAATTGTTTTCACTTAAAACCATACCATTTGTTATCTCCCTGTACAATATCGCTTGCTTCTTTTGGACTCTAACCTTCAGTCTGTTGACCTCCCAGTTATTTTTCAACCCTCTGTGTCTTTACCTTCCTTCACATCCAGTCTAACTTTCATGGACCAGCATATCAATCACTTCTCTTAGCCCACGCCTTCTCAGCACTCCTGCTCAGTAAAGGCTCAACTCTGCATGTAACAACACAACACACTGACTGCTTGATACCGACCAGGTGCTGTGCCAGGTGTTTTATATATGTTATTTTACTTAATTATCTCAATAACCCCAGGTGGTTGGTACTATTTTATACCTCTTTTACAACAACAGATAAAAAAGCTGAGGCTCAGTGAGACTAAGTAACACGCCCAAAGTTACACAGCTGGCAAATAGGATTTTAGCTCAGGTAGTCTGATTCCAGAGGCTTTAAACTTAGCTGCTTTTCGTATTACCTCTCACTGAATTCCATACCTGCACCTAGGTAACTAACTATGGCTAGAGGAACTCTTGGTGTCAGGAATATTGGTGTTATTATAAATTCATAGATACTGCTTGAAATGAGCCCTTTATACTGCCTCTTCATGGCTCTACTCCACAGTGACTCATACCTTCTTGAATGTCAGATGGCCCCTGTCTTAGCTCAGGCAGCCATTAACAAAATACCAGAGACTGCATGGCTTAAACAAAAGGAGTTTATTTTCTCACCATTCTGGAGGCTGGAAAGTCCAAGATAAGGTTCCAGCAGGGTTCAATTTCTGGTGAAGGCTCTTTCTCGCTTGCAGATGGCCACTTTGTCCTCACAAGGCCTTTCCACTGGGCACGCATGGACAGAGAAAGCAAGGAAGCTCTCAGGTGTCTCTTTTTATAAAGACAATAATCCTATAGGATGAGTGCCCCATCTTTATGACCACATTTATCTTTCATTACTTCCTTAAAGGCCCCATCTTCAAATACAACCACACTGAGAGGGCTTTAGTATATGAATTTTGGGGGGACACAAACATTCAATCACAGTCGCCTCTCACCTTCACTCAGTCAGTGCCCTTACCTCCTGTTTTACAGGGAAAAGAGAAGGCATATGGCTGAAACCACTTCAAATTCCTACCATCAAAATGAGAATATTAGCTGCATGTGATGCTGCCATTTCTTCCTTCCGTTACAACACAAGATGGGAGCATTCCTCTACCTTCTAAAGACTGACTTGACTCTACATCCCTGGCGACCGCCTGGTCAAAAATCTCACAATCTCCTCTCTTCCTCTCCAGTATTGAAATTCACACTTTTACTGGCTCCTTCCCAAGAGCATTTAAATTTACTCATCTCTTGCCTCTTAAAAAAAAAACCAAAAACACAAACAAAAAAAACCCAAAACAACTCTCCCTTAGACCTAGTATTTCTCTTCAGAGGCCTCCTTCTCTTTTTCCCCATTTCAAGGCAACCTTCTCTAATAGCCGTATATATTTACTGTCTCCTTTTCCTCACTCCTCCCACCATTGCTCATCGGATTTCACCCCAACTCCAATGAAACTGCTCACTGAATTCATGAAATGACATCAGAAGTCCAACAGGCATTTTCAGGCTTTATCTTTCTTACTTCTGAGCATTCAACATCCTTGAGCATTTGACTATCTTTTTCAAAAATTCTCTTCCTTTGGCTTTTGTGATGCCCACACCCCTTATTGATAATCTTGCCTTTCCAGTCTCGCATTCCCAGTTGTCTTTGCTAGTTCCTCCTTCTCTACTTGACTATTACACTTTCGTTTTCCAAGCGCTAGACTTTATTCTTCCCACTCTTTTCTTACGTGATCTCACGAATTCCCAAATTTCAGATACCATCTATGTGCAAAATAGTTTGCAAATTTTTATTTTCAGCCAGGGCTGCCTCAGGAACTCTAGACGCTTCTGTTCATATATGTACTTCTTACTGACACAGATGCCTAATAGTCACTCTAAGACCATGTGTATATAACTGAGCTCATTACCTTTTCCCAGAAATGTGTTCCTCCTCCAGGGATCTCTGTCTCAGTAAACGGAATCACCGTCTTCACATTGTTTGAGCCAGTAAAATGAATGTCATCCTGGATTCCTCCTCCTCCTTAAACCTCACCCCCAAAGCATTGAATCCTAAATATTCTACCTACATAATATTCTGGATCCACTCACTTTTCTGTCCTTTCTGACACCATCCTAGGCATAGCACTATCGTCTTCTGCACTCATTACAGCAATAGTCTCCTAACTGGTCTTTCTGAGTCCCTTCTAGCCTTCTCACCAGTTCCCTCCACTGTGGCCAGATTGATAACTTTTAAGCTAATTTTTGAGTAAACCACTCCTCTGCTTTCCTTTCATCATTCTAATGATGCCCAGAAGACCCTCTAGGATTTTATACTATTTAGTCCTTTAATCTTTGCCTTCTCCACCTTACTCCCCAGCAGCCTTGCTCTTCAGACTCTGGTCATGTCAGCCTTCTGGTGCCATGTTCTTTTCCCCATTTGCGCCTTTGTATGTGCCATGCCTTCTTTCTGAAAGACACATCCATTATCTGTCTTCCGCTTAGCTTTTTCCTGGTCATACTTCAGCATCTTTTTAAATGTCACTTCTTCCTCCTGATCCCCAAACTAGGTTATTTCCCTGTTGTCACCCTACTCTTCTGATTGACACTCACACTCATCACACTTGTAATTACTAGGCAGTATCGGACAGTGGCTAAGAACAGGGCTCTAGAGCCAGACAGCAGTCTTCCCGTTTCTTCCAGTATCTAACTGTGAAACCTTAGGCAAGATGCTAACCTCTCTCTGTCTCAGCTTGCTCATCTATAATAAATAAGAGGATAAGAACTGTATCTAACACATAAGGTTTCTGAGCCTCCAATGGTATACATGAAGTGTTTAGTTCAGTGCCTGGCACAGCATAACCACTCAAAAAAATGTTAGCTGTTATTTTTTGTTCAATGTCTGTCACTATCACCAAATTATTAATTCTTTATAGATATTACCTATTATATTTTTCATACTGTATCAGCACTTAGCACATCTGAAATACAGTAGGTATTTAATAAATATTTGATAAATGAGTAGATGAATGAATATGAAAATTGGTGGATAAAAAAGTGTATAGTAAAATTTAAAAAGCAATTTTGCCTTTTGATCTTTTGCTTTTGTTTTTGATGGTATTTTAAGACCTCAGTCTTAATATAAAAGAGTATAATATAGAGAGAGTATAATATAATAATAGAGTGTTACATTAGTTGTGTTCTTTATTTCATGTCTTACTGTCTTCATTGGCCTGAGCAAAACCCACCTCTGCCTTTATTTATTAATGTATTCATTCATTAATGTATTCACTCATTTTTATGCTCATTCCTCGCTCCTATTCCCACCCCCCACATAGAAACCATTCAAATATGTATGATGTTATTCCTTCCACGTTCATGCGTGCTTGTAAAAAATCTATTATTCCATCTGCGTGTGTTTTAACATGCATAATTGGCATTGCATTACTAATCTTATGCTTTTTTACTCTACTTTTTCTCTGTACTGCTTCTGCTTTTGGAATTCTTTTTTGGTTTTGAACAATAAGCCATTGTATTGCTTATTTCTTAAATCTTCTGCTTATCTTGAAAGTCAGTGATTTACATTGTTGAAATAACCTGTATAATTTATTGATAGAGACCCTAAAATAACGAGTCTACTCTATTATTTCTATAAGCAAGGAAATAAAAACTTTAAGGATATAATATTAAAAACAAGAATATTCACAGGTATTTAATAAAAAGCAGTATTAGGTCTGTGTACATTGACAAAACCATCTCAGGAACTGGCAACTGCATTTTACAAATAAAATGCAGAATAATTCTGTCTGAAAATTCTAGTATTCTGTTTCAATTGGGAAAAACAAAACTGATGGACATGAGTTTGATGAAGGCATTAGGGAATTCTAAGAAGAAAGGTAAATAATTAACAGTGTCATTAACTCAGTGCTTTAGCAGAATACAGTAGTTGGGATTATATTAATAAATTGGAATATGTATTACTGATAATATCACTTTCCACATTTAATATGTTTACTATTAATACCAATATATTTCACTTTTAATATATTTACTCTTATAGTTCCTCCAAGTGTCATTGGTCCTAACCCTGAAAATCTCACTGTTGTGGTGAACAATTTCATCTCTTTGACCTGTGAGGTCTCTGGCTTTCCACCTCCTGATCTCAGCTGGCTCAAGAATGAACAGCCTATCAAGCTAAACACAAATGCTCTCATTGTGCCCGGTAAGGAACTTAGAACTCTTTATGAAGTGGGCAACGCTTTCTCATTTTTCTTTATTTAATACAAATGGCATTTCAACTTAGTCTCTTTCCAAACTTTTGTCTTGCTGCATTTATTTGGTCACATTAAATGCCTCTCTTCAGCCATTTGGGGCCATTAGGATAAGACTGTAAAGACTTTATGATTTCAGTGGGAATGTACAGTAACAAGGTCTACTTCAAGAAATTATGAAATTTAGGAACAGAACTGCTTAGCAATTACTTGGGGGTGATAGACTAGCAAATAGTGCTTTCACTGGATAAAATCACTGGTTGTTTTCAATCGATCCTAAAGCTCCTTGAAGATAGATTAATATCAGTATATAGACTAACAGATGGACAGCCACTTCTGCACCGTGGGAGATTTAAACCCAGAAACACTTGTTGACATGTACTGACTATAGTACAATTATGGTTTGCTCACTAGAATCTATATGAAACAGTTCTATTATCCATGTTTGGTTATTGGAGAGAAAATTTTATTAATTCTTTTATAAGGAAGTAGAATAAATAGTAATGAAAGGATCAAAGGAAACTGATTAAATTCTTTCATTTTATATATGAAATGCTTCTATATGCTTCTATCTATGCTTAGATTTTCCTCTAAGGGAAAGGATATATTTTGCTATTTATCTTATTGATAAGGTAGTTATTACAACAACCTCTGTACCAAACTTCAGTTTGCATTATATTTGCCCACAGGTGGTCGAACTTTACAAATTATCCGGGCCAAGGTATCTGATGGTGGTGAATACACTTGTATAGCCATCAACCAAGCTGGTGAAAGCAAGAAAAAAGTTTCCCTGACTGTTTACGGTTTGCTTCTACTTTTTTCATAAGATTTTTTCATTTTTAAACTGGTATTAGATATTTTCTATCTGAGCATTCTATGAAAAAAAAAAATCCTCTGTTCTTATTTTCTTCCTTCAGTGCCCCCAAGCATTAAAGATCATGGCAGCGAATCTCTTTCTGTAGTTAATGTAAGAGAGGGCACCTCAGTGTCATTGGAGTGTGAATCGAATGCTGTCCCACCTCCAGTCATCACCTGGTATAAGAATGGGCGGATGCTAACGGAGTCTACTCAGCTCGAGATTTTGGCCGATGGACAAATGCTGCACATCACAAAAGCTGAGGTGCATCTTTTATTCTTGTTTGTGTGTCATGACTCCTTGGCGGGATTATGGAAGGGAGAATTGGAAGTTGCATATTCCCCTTACTACAGTGAAAAATTATTTTTATTTAAAAAATAACATCATCAATGCCATTATCCTCATTTTTCATTTAAAAAAAAGCAGGATTGTAGAAGGCAATTAGGAATGGGGCATTTAAGCATAAAGATGACTGATGATTTAATCTACACTCGAACGGTGTGATTGGTCATCTATAACTTAATGGAGCACATACAATAGTATCTTTTTCTTTTAGGTATCTGACACAGGCCAGTATGTATGTAGAGCTATAAATGTAGCAGGACGGGATGATAAAAATTTCCACCTCAATGTATATGGTGAGCATCTGCCTCTAATATAAGTCTTTTTCCCCCAGATATGCAAATGCCAGAAAGTATCCTGAATTAACTTAATGAGGACACATGATTTTCTTCTGTCTTTTTACAGTGCCACCCAGTATTGAAGGGCCTGAAAAAGAAGTCATTGTGGAGACAATCAGCAATCCTGTGACTTTAGCATGTGATGCCACTGGAATCCCACCTCCCATGATAGCATGGTTAAAGAACCACAAACCCATAGGTAATGTAGCTGTGCATTTTTTTTGATTGTTTTCTTTTGCTCTTGACTCACTAGGTTAATAAACTAGCACATTTTCAGTATTACGCACATAGCTGTGTTTAGTTCATAAAGCCTAATGTACTGTAATATAAACTTACAAAAGGATTCTTTTTTTTTTTAATTTATTTTTATTTTTGGCTGCGTTGGGTCTTTGTTGCTGCGCGTGGGCTTTCTCTAGTTGCGGCTAGCGGGGGCTACTCTTTCTTGCGGTGCGCGGGTTTCTCAGTGTGCTGGCTTCTCTTGTTGCGGAGCACTGGCTCTAGGTGCGCGGGCTTCAGTAGGTGTAGCTCACGGGCTCTAGAGAGCAGGCTCAGTAGTTGTGGCTCACGGGTTTAGTTGCTCCGCGGCCTGTGGGATCTTCCTGGACCAGGGCTTAAACCCGTGTCCCCTGCATTGGCAGGCGGATTCTTAACCACTGCACCACCAGGGAAGCCCTACAAAAGGATTCTTCATTTTACAGAGATTTTTCTCCTTTCCATTTTACTGGAGAGAAAATTTTATTAATTTCTTCTTTTATAAGGAAGTAGAATAAATAGTAATGAAAGGATCAAAGTACGAGGGGAAAACTTTAAAAAATACATTTGTCACATAAAGACATTTTTACAGTGACTTGTAGAGATGTTAAAATAAAAGCTTTTTTATGTTTTGTTTGGCTTTGTTTCTACCTCTAGAAAATTCTGACTCACTTGAAGTTCATATTTTGTCGGGAGGTAGCAAACTCCAAATTGCCCGGTCCCAGCATTCAGACAGTGGAAACTATACATGCATTGCATCAAATATGGAGGGAAAAGCACAGAAAAATTACATTCTTTCAATTCAAGGTATGTGTGGTACACTCTGATCTGTCTTCAGTTTCTTTATTACATTCTATCTGTAGTACAAAATAAGTGTACATCTAAATAGATCATTTATAATTGATTCAAAATATCTCTTTTTTGCATGTTTTGGATATTTTATTTCTTTTCCAATTTATTGAGATATAAGTGATATAAAGAACTGTATCATTTTAGGGTGCACAGCATAATGATTTGACTTACAAAATATCATTAGATAAACAAAAAATACTGTCAATTTTCTGTCCTACATTTGCCAGTAGATAGTATTTTCATGAAAATGGACATAAATGTGGAGAAAACAATAGAAATTTCAAAATCTCTTTTTTTCATGTTTCCTGAAATGTTTACCTTCCTATAGTATATATTCTATTGAATTACTTGTTTATTTAAAACTGGAATAACTTATTTTGATGCTAAGCCTATAGGTCTCTTCCTATTGATATAGGTAAGATTTATCTCATGAAGATATTAAATATGTTCTAATTACTAGCCAAGGATTAGGTGAGCTTAAATAATCATGAATCTTATACTATTTTGGTTTGAGAATAAGGAGCATTGATTCACCCAAGAAATATTTAATTAACACTTACTATGTTCCAGCATAGAATTGAGCACTGCAGGGAGAACTTGCATCCTTTTGATTTTCAGCAAACCTTTGGGGTATTACTTTTGGCCTAATGTTTAAATTGAAATGGAATTCTAACTTGAAACTAAGTTGAAATGCTTGCTTTTTCCAATTTTATTATAGTTACTGAAAAGAATTTCTCATAAGTTATAAATGCAGTTGTGAATACGTATTATCTACCTGTTGCATGCTCTGTTAAAGCTAACTCCAGAAAATTGAAATTTTTTTCCAGTTTTATTGAGATATAATTTGACATATAACACTGTATAAGTTTAAGGTGTGCAACATAATGATTTGGTATATGTATATATTGCAAAGTGATCACAATAAGATTAGTTAAAACCCATCACCTAAAAACTGAAATTAAAGAAAAATTAAGATGTTTATGAGTCATAGTGGTTTCTCCTATTAGTGATGCTTTAAGATTTCAGAAGTAAAAAGGGAAAAACTGCTATTCAGAGATTCAGTGTCAGAAATTGCATGTTTAATTATGTTTAATGCACTAATAATAATAGATGCCAATCACGGGGTATGTGGTATGACCAAACATTTTGCCAGACTTTTTATATATGTTATTATGTCTTAGGACTAGAAATTGTATATAGGCATAGGGCCTAGTCTGCACTTTTCCTATATTATATACTTGTTATAGGATGTCTCATTTATATTCTTATTGATTCAACTTCTAAATTGTACAAATTTGATATAATTATTATCATCTTCTGGATGACTAAAATGAGATTCGGAGATATTATCTAGCAATGTGTTGGTAAATGTTTAACAGTTGACTCTGCAGACAAAAAGGTCTTGATTTGTAACCAATCATTTGTCAGTTTCTGTGGTGTAAGTATTCCCGCAGTGGCCCATTTCAAGGTATGAATATGATGGCACCAAACATGGAGTAGGAAAGATGTGCAAAATTGGCTCTTGCAAGCTGGTATGAGCTGCCTCCAGCACACCACTATAAGTATTTAGAAAGAATTAAAATGTATTTCTGACTTATACTACTGTCAATATTTTTATTACACATTATTTCTTTTTTTTAATCAATATTTCTTTTTGTGAAGTATAGTTGATCTACAATGTTGTGTTAATTTCTGCTCTACAGCAAAGTGATTCAGGTATACATCATATACATTCATTTTTTTTAAATATTCTTTTCCATTATGGTTTATCATAGGATATTGAATATAGTTCTCTGTGCTATACAGTAGGACGTTGTTGTTTATCCATTCTATAATATATATAAAAGCTTACATCTGCTAACCCCAGCATGCCACTCCATCCCTCCCCCAACCCCCCCTCCTCCTTGGCAACCACCAGTCTGTCCTCTATGTCTGTGATTCTGTTTCTGTTTCATAGATAGGTTCATTTGTGTCATATTTTAGCTTCCACATATAAGTGATATCATATGGTATTTGTCTTTCTGACTTATTTCACTTAGTATGATAATCTCTGGTTGCATCCATGTTGCTGCAAATGGCATATTTCATTCTTTTTTATGGCTGAGTAGTATTCCATTGTATATATGTACCACATCTTCTTTAGGTTGTTTCCATGTCTTGGCTATTGTGAATTGTGCTGCTGTGAACATAGGGGTGCATGTATCTTTTTTTTTTAATATATATATATATTTTTAAAATTTTTGGTTGCATTTGGTCTTCATTGCTGCACGCGGGCTTTCTCAACTTGTGACGAGCATGGGCTACTCTTCGTTGTGGTGCTCAGGCTTCTCATTGCAGTGGCTTCTCTTGTTGCAGAGCGTGGGCTCTAGGCACGTGGGCTTCAGTAGTTGTAGCACGCAGGCTCAGTGGTTGTGGTGCACAGGCTCAACAGTCATGGCTTGCAGGCTCTAGAGCGCAGGCTCAGTAGTTGTGGTGCATGGGCTTAGTTGCTCTGCGGCATGTGGGATCTTCCTGGACCAGGAATTGAACCCATGTCCCCTGCATTGGCAGGCAGATTCTTAACCACTGCGCCACCAGGGAAGTCCTGCATGTATTTTTCTGAATTATAGCTTTGTCTAGATATATGCCCAGTAGTGGGATTTCTGGATCATATGGTAATTGTATTTTTAGTTTTCTGAGGAACCTCCTTACTGTTCTCCATAGTGGCTTCACCAGTTTACATTTCCATCAACAGTGTAGGGGGGTTCTCTTTTCTACACACCCTCTCTAGCATTTGTTATTTGTAGACTTTTTGATGATGGCCATTCTGACTGGTGTGAGGTGATACCTCATCGTAGTTTTGATTTGCATTTCTCTATTAGTGATGTTGAATATCTATCTGTTCATATGCCTGTTGGCCATCTGTATGTCTTCTTTGGAGAAATGTCTGTTTAGGTCTTCTGCCCATTTTTCAATTGGGTTGTTTGTTTTTTTGTTGTTGAGTTGTATGTACACGTTATTTCTTTTTTTTCAATTAATTTTTTATTGGAGTATAGTTGCTTTACAATACTGTGTTATTTTCTACTGTACAGCAAAGTAAATCAGCTATATGTATACACACATCCCCTCTTTTTTGGATTTCCTTCCCATTTAGGTCACCACAGAGCACTGAGTAGAATTCCCTGAGCTATACAGTAGGTTCTCATTAGTTATCTATTTTATGCATAGTATCAGTAGTGTATATATGTCAATCCCAATCTCCCAATTCATCCCACCCCCCTCTTGCCCCCCTTGGTGTCCATACATTCTCTATGTCTGTGTCTCTATTTCTGCTTTGCAAGTAAGATAATCTATACCATTTTTCTGGATTCCACATATATGCGTTATATACAATATTTGTTTTTCTCTTTCTGACTTACTTCACTCTGTATAGTAGTCTCTAGGTCCATCCACATCTCTATAAATGACCCAATTTCATTCCTTTTCATGGCTGAGTAATATTCCATTGTATATATGTGCCACATCTTCTTTATCCATTCCTCTGCTGATGGACATTTAGTTGCTTCCATGGCCTGGCTATTGTAAATAGTGCTGCAATGAACATTGGGGTGCATGTGTCTTTTTGAATTATGGTTTTCTCTGGGTATATGCCCAGTAGTGGGATTGCTGGGTGGTATGGTAGTTCTATTTTTAGTTTTTTAAGGAACCTCCATACTGTTCTCCATAGTGGCTGCACCAATTTACATTTCCACCAACAGTGCAAGAAGGTTCCCTTTTCTCCATGCCCTTTTCAGCATTTATTGTTTGTAGATTTATAAAAAATAAACTTTATTGGAGTATAATTGCTTAACAATGGTGTGCTACTTTCTGCTGTATAACAAAGTTGTAGATTTTTTAATGATGGCCATTCTGACTGGTGTGAGGTGATACGTCACTGTAGTTTTGATTTGCATTTCTCTAATAATTAGTGCTGTTGAGCATCTTTTCATGTGTCTGTTAGCCATCTGTATGTCTTCTTTGGAGAGATGTCTATTTAGGTCTTCCGCCCATTATTTGATTGGATTTTTTTTTTTTTTTGATACTGAGCTCCCTGAGCTGTTTGTGTATTTTGGAGATTAATCCTTTGTCAGTTGCTTTGTTCGCAAATATTTTCACTTCTTCTGAGGGTTGTCTTTTTACCTTGTTTATGGTTTCCTTTTCTGTGCAAAAGCTTTTAAGTACACACTATTTCTTAAATGAATCATTAAGGTGAAAAACAAAGATGGCTAGAAAAAGGGAATAGAAATGATTAAATCTTGAAACCAATAATAAACCTATCGTTCAGAATAAATAATATTTAAATAGAGAAAGAATTAACCAACTTAGATACTTTTCTCAGATGTTTATGCCAAAATTTTATAAAACAGATCCCCCTGAACTGTATTAATTCTGAGCTATCTATTGAGGATTTAATCTAAGAGCGATTCTGTTTGGCCAGGAGGGGTGCCCATGAGGTAGATATGTCACCAACCACCATGAGCAAATAATTATACCAACTTACAATATAACAGGAATATTGAAGTGATTCCTCTACCTGTTCCTCATTTAAAAATAATTTATGGCAATAACAAGAGTTTGATCTTGAACCACAATCTAGAAAGAATGTGAAATAAAAATGGCATATTGTTCTGTGATTCTGTTGCATTCATTAGAATTTATATTCTTGTGCCTTGTTAATGAAAGTCAATTTTTTCTCCAAAGTTCCTCCAAATGTTGCTGGTGCTGAGATTCCAAGTGAAGTCAGTGTCCTTCTTGGGGAAAATGTTGAGCTGGTCTGCAATGCAAATGGCATTCCTACCCCTCTTATTCAGTGGCTTAGAGATGGAAAGCCCATAACTAACAGTGAAACAGAAAGAATTTGGTATGTGTGAAAAGAATTTCTGCATCATTAATTGTAATGTGTTCTACAGTTTTAGAGAGTTGGACACAGATACTCTCCTTGGAGAATCACTCAAAAGTATTTGTCTGTGTGTGTATGTGTTCCTTATTTATCAACTCTGTGTTATAAAATCTCCTCACATGTTCATTCCTGCAAGTGTTAGTTAACTGTTGTAGATTTTATTCCTCTAATTTCAGAACGTTTATACCAAAGTCCACATCATAAAATAATTCATTCTTCTTTCTTGCTAACATCAAACCAATTTCATCCTACAAAAGATTCATCAGTCATCTCTTAGATATGATTTTGTGTCCTGAAATCACCAAACCACCAGACATGCCATAGTGCTTGGCTCATTTTGAGAAAAGATACTATCATCATAACCTGGTTCATCTCCTATAGTGATTTGTCCAAATCCCGTTTTCAGCTGACACTTCATGCCACAAACCACATAGAGATGGAATGATAATGTGGTAAGGGATTCCTGCTACTTTCAACAACAAATGCCTTTTGAAGGACACTGCAGAATTCTACACTCTATTATTTCATCACAAAGCCCTATAATATACACATACCAGAATAATTATAATTACTCAAAGAATTATATATACCTCAGAAGGCATTAATTAAATGTATTGCAAACTTTGTCATTTTGAACCAGTATTTTAAATTTAAGGGTTTGCAGGATATTTTCTAATCAATGAATTGAATTTACATAATTTAAAGAAAAATAAATGTTATTTTCTTTGAAATCGTTTTATGTTAAAACTTAGACATTTGTCCCATTTACAAGATTAGGTAAATTGTCAAACAATGTTTTAGCTTAGAGGTACATTTTGAGTTTCAATTCTCTGGTGTGGACATTTCTGAATAGTTAAATATTTAGTTATTTATTAAATCAGCTGATATCAACCCTATTCTAAACCAAGTACTAGATAGTTGGTGGGACCTCAAGATCTTTAAGATAATATTTGTACTGAGGAATTTAGGATCTATTACTTCTTCTCTCACATTAAGATCCCAAATATACTTATATTTATATCCACTTTATTATTTGTTCCCAGCTACACAATATGTGTAGGTTTGTAAATGGGCCAATTTGTCAGTCAAATACAGTAATTTTTCCAAAGTCAACTTACTAATTTCCTTTGGTCATGGCAACTTGCTTTTTGTTTATTCATATGGTTAAACTCATGGAATTTTAAAATTCATAGTTTGAAAAAGAAAAAATAAAATAGACCCAGATAATAAGATTGTAATTATCAATAATTATATTTAATAACATGATATAGTAGAAATGGAGTATTTACTTTGGACACTGGGAGAATCTAATAAAATCACTATTGTAAGAATGACTGTAGATAGCAATTTAATCTCTTTATAAAACACAGGAAGTTTTATTTGATAATTAATGGTGTGTGAAGGGAATCAATAATGCAATAACCTTAATTTAGATATCATTGATAACCTAGTTGTATAGTTAGTATTCACTATTATGTAAATCAAAGGAAAAGCTTTAGCAATTTATAGAAAAATTTTTGCAAACGATACCCATACATAAATACTAAGTTGTTGTCAGTGTTTAAATAAATTATCATATCCTGCTCCTTCTCATTAAGAGTATTAGAAAGTTGTTTATAGCTAGATTTTTCACTTTAATTTATCACTGTAACATTCTTCAATTTTTATACCAGAGTTTTTATAATTTTCATTTAATTCCAGCTTATATTGACAACTAAGGACAAAACATTCTATCTCTGAGAAGAACATTTCTTTGCCCATGATTTGGATAGAAAGTTCCTAACCTGATTTTGTTCACTTCCTTTTTTCTCATAAGGAGGCAGTGGATATATGAGATCCATTACCGTAGCAGTTTAGCTGGTTGCTTGAAATCTCTACCAGTTTCACTAGCTCTGACTTTAACAGGCTTCCATGTACTTAGTGGAAAAGATTTGAACCATTATATCCAAAATGAAGATGCATTTTAGGGTGATTTTTTTTTAAAGAATATAATAATCTGGAATGAGTTTTCCAGAAATAGCTCCATATATATCATCTCAGTGCCTCTGATATAATCTTTTCTATAGGGTGACTGCAGATGGCAGCACATTAAACATTTACGAAGCCCTCCCATCTGACACGGGGAAATACACATGTGTTGCTACTAATCCTGCTGGAGAAGAAGACCGAATTTTTAACTTGAACGTCTATGGTAAATACGAAATTTCACCCTCTTTTGACTATGCTGCCTTAGGAATCGATCAGAAGAAATGAAGGTCCAGCAGTAGGTGTCTGAAGCATTTAGTTCTAAAATGTGATGTCCTTGTTGTTTCCTTTTGGGATACAAGGCAGAAATATAGGTAAATGTGGTTGAAATGATTGGAACTGGTAATACACATCCCTCTCCACCCCACCCCCTTCTCTCTCATTTTCTATATGATGTAGTTCCACCTGCAATTAGGGGTAATAAAGAAGCAGCAGAGAAACTAATGGCTTTGGTGGATACTTCAATAAATATTGAATGCAGAGCCACAGGGATGCCTCCACCACAGATAAACTGGCTAAAGAATGGACTTCCTCTGCCTCTCTCCTCCCATGTCCGGTTGCTGTCTGGAGGACAAGTTGTCAGGTCAGCTTTCATTGTGTATGATTTGCTAGACAAAGTTACTGTGATTGTAAACTTCAACTTCATCTAAATAACGTTTTTAAAATGTCTTTCCCTAAGCTTTTACTTTTGTTTCCCTTTCAGTATTTTTTTAGAAGAGGGGGGATAGCAAATATAAGTTTGGCATGGTTTATTATTCTTATTTAAATGCTCATGTTTTAGTAAGTTTGTATAAAATAGGTCTTTCATAGACATACATGTATCATATATTTTTTCAAGAACTACTATTATAGCTAAAACTATATGGCAAAATGATAGGAAGATGCTTACTACAATCGTGATTTTCATGATTTTCATCATTCTCTATTAATATGTATTTGAAAAAGATTCACCTCTCATATTGTGTTATATTTTCAGTGGCTCTGTCGAATAAATGGCATTGGAGGCATCTATATTTTGTTATGGATGGTTATAAGCTTTATAACTAACATTTCCCAAAATAAATCCCCTTCCTTAATCTTTGTATTATCACAAACGTTTTATTTGTATATGTTGAATGGGATCAAATTACAGAGTGTTGGGTCAAACTGTTTTTCAGGATTGTGAGAGCTCAGGTGTCTGATGATGCTGTGTATACTTGTGTGGCCTCCAACAGAGCTGGGGTGGATAATAAACATTACAGTCTTCAAGTCTTTGGTATGTCACCAGAAACAATCCTACTACTATACTGTGTGTCCAATATTAAACAACAGCCTTAATTTAAATATTGACGTATCAGGAAGGAGTGGTAAAATAGGATCTTAACTAGGGCTTCTAGAATGCCTGCTCTCCCCAGGGGTCCATATATATTGGAGCATACTGTCTGTCAAAGTACTTTTCTAACCTGGAATTTTGCATTCAGTGAAATCTGAATTTTTTAAAATAGTATTTCGATCCAGACACAAGACCAGTCTTTTCATACAAAGAGAGACTTAAGACTGTTTTCTAATAATGTTAGTGTCTCACTGAGAGTATTTAAAGTATGAATGGATGTGTGCATATATACTAAATATCTCTGTGTGTATGTTAGGTAGAGATAGAACTCAAAACATTCAATTTCTGAATTATTAAGATTTGCTAGACCAGAGTTCACGATCCCCAAGAATTTCTCAGAACAGTTAAGTAACTATTTACTATAGCCTACAAATGATTTATGTTGGATTATATACAATTTACTCTGGAACTTATTTTATTTATTCTACATAAAGTAGCTGGAAGTATACTTCTGTAATAATATACATTATAACAATTTAAAAGGAAAAACCTAAGATGTTGAAAAATGGCCAAATTTTAAAACACATTTAGTTTGTATGTTCTACAAGGAAACAGTATTGAGGTCTTATTGCTAACATTTTGGAAGGTTAAAAATTAGCCTACGTAACACATGCTTTTATAGTAAAGTCATACACTAATTAGATGGTATTTTAAATTCTATATTTTTATAGATCATAGAAACACTATAGAACTAATTGAACCATTTAAATCTTTTAATCTAAATTGATCTCAAATTATAATAGATATATAATTTTGTTTTGTTTTCTATACAGTACCACCAAAACTGGACAATGGGATGGGAACAGAGGAAATCACAATTGTCAAGGGTAGTTCCACCTCCATGCCATGTTTTACCGATGGAACCCCAACTCCCAGGATGTCCTGGCTTAGAGATGGCCAGCCTCTGGGGCTTGATGCCCATCTGTCAATAAGCTCTCAAGAAATGGTCCTTCAGCTCATCAAGGCAGAAACTGAAGATTCAGGAAGGTACACCTGCATTGCCTCAAATGAAGCAGGAGAAATCAGTAAACACTTTATCCTGAAGGTCCTAGGTAAGTAAAATAATTGGGAAATAAGTGATAATAAAGACAATAAGTAAGTATAATTCTTAGAATCTTTGGCTATAGGACAAAATTTGTAAAAACTTCATTGTACTTCATATTTCTGTTCTGTAATTCACCTAGGTTTACTTTTAGTATCTGAAGCATGTTAAGTTATTGTGTTTCTTATCTGTGTAAAAGGATGAACACTCCCACTTGTAAAACATTATTCATTGACAGTGCCATACAACCAATTGATAAGTAGCTTTTTAACTTCTTTGAAGAACTGAAATCACTTCTGATGCTAGTAATTTAATGGAAAAGCATGATATTTATACTATTATGTTATTCCAAACAATTTTGAAACGATCCAGTCTGTAGATTATAGTTGTAATGGTCATTTCAAATAGTCTAGTTCTGTTTACTCTTTTGTGCATTAAAATAAGTATTTTAAATAGGTATTCCAGTGTTCTACATGCAAATAAATAGTATAAAGGGAAAACATCTTTTCCTTGAAGTAAAACAATTTGACTTCGGAAGAGAAATGAAAATGAATGAAATGAATTATTTCAATAATCAATAATTTTTTGGAGTTGTTTTTTTTCACGATGATTGAGGTAAAACCTCAGGCTCTTTACATTTTTTTCTAACAAAATGCACCCCACAAGGAAAAATAAGAATTTTGGCAAGAGTCTAGCCAAATGTTTTCAGGACATCCTATGATCTTTCTTGTAGCACCTATTACAATTTTAAGTATTTGTGTAACCTTAAAAGTCTGTTTCATCCTTAGTTAAACTCTGTGATGATCAGTACCCTTTTTACTTATTGCTGTATTCCCAGGGCTTAGCATGGCATTTGACACATAATATTTATCTGTTGGCTTGAACTGAATGGAACTAGGTACTTATCAGGTGGATCGAAGTGAGTTTTAACTGTAGCAGGAGACAGAACAATATCTAAATAAACAAACAGAAATACTGTGGTGTAGATGAGTATTCCATAGAATGAAAGGTAGTAGTGGAGGCAGTACACCAGAATATTTAGAGACAAAAGGCAGGAGAAAAGCATGTGTTCGTAAGGAAGGATGGGATAACAAATTCCCATATACCAATTCACAGAATATGAGGAATATCAAGAGATGACATCTTGTACATTAATTATTCACCTATTAATTGTTAATTATTGACTATACATTATGTGCCAGGCATGTTTCTAGTCAACATGTAACAAATAATTATTGGACACCTACTATGTGACACATGGTATGACAAGTACTTGACTGCATCACTGAATAGGAAGGATGTGGTCTCAGCCCTCAAGTCCCTGCATTGGTGGGGAACATAGATATTGAAAAAGTAATTACTTATGAGTGTGATAAGGATGATATGGTGAAAATTAAATTCTGTGGGAAGGTTCAAAGAAGGTCTCTTCAAGGATACATCTAAGCCTTAAAAAGTAAGACTATAGAGATGAGTGAGGAGATGCCTACACCTTTTACCTAGAAATGATAAACCTTGAGTTGTCTATCTGTGCTTACTGAAGCTGAGCGTAATAGCAAGAGTAGAAGACAAGACTGGAAATATAACTGGAACTGGACAGAAGCCATACTGTGAAGAGCCTCAGTTAGAGAATTTGGGCCTCATTACGAAGGCAGTAGAAGAAGCTTAAGCAGGAATATGTTACAGTCAGATTTCACTTCCAAAAAATTCCCTCTAATGACAGAGCGAAGAATGAATCGAAGAGTCTGTTATACTCACACAGGCCTAAAAATACAGGGGCCTGGTGTAGCATGTGGCAATGGAGAAAAAAAGAAGGAAGACTTCTGCAGGAATTCTAGAACCCAGGAGCAGAATCACGGCCCAGTACATTTCTGGATGTAGAACACAAAAAAAGAAAAATAACACCAATGTTGTTAGAGTCACATACAAAGAACAACCTTCCCACCTGCAGGGTTTACAAGGATATTCTCTTAAAACAGATTTGAAAACTGGCTTAACAGAAGGATGAGCAGTTTTAGCATTTCAGCATCTGTTGAAACCTAATTCCATTAAAACCTGAAAAACTTCACTCTGATCTATATTACAATAGAAATGTGAATTTGAGTGTCCTAATTTGATGAAGCACTAATCTCAACTTAATTCTATCCACCTGCTGGGAGGTGTCATGGTGTATTAGTGGTTCTGAAAGTCCACTATGGGTAAAATACTAAAAACAAGGGAGAAGATCATGCAAAATAAAGCTAGTGGGTACAGGAGTTGACAGGGTTCAGGCTATGAAGGGACTGTTGACCACATTAAGGATTTTGTGTTTTGTCCTAGAACAATGGGAAACCATAAAAAGTTCTAACAAGTGGAATGCCATGAGTAGAGTTGCAGTTTGGAATGACCACTCTGTGATTGCAAAGTGGAGAGCGGCTTGGAGTGGGTTCTGAGAGACAGTGTGTTATTAGGAATTGTGTCTGGCTGTGATTAACAGAGAGTCTAAACATGATGACTTAAAGAACTTTTGTTTTTCTCACTGAATGAGGTGTCTGGAGGTGGGCAGTAGTTGCATTGGTTCTGCAGTTCAGATCTTAACAGTTCTCCTGGCCTTTGGCCTTTATATCATAGTCAGACCGTGATCATGCATTGGCTGCTCACCCCCAGCATCATTATAGGTAACAACAGAGCAGAAAAAATGGGAAAGGCAAAGAACTGCCCCTTTCAGTATTTTCTTAGAATCTCCACAAAACTACCTCTACTTATATCTCATTGGTCAGAATCTTCACATGCTACTCCATCTACCATCTACTAAAGAGGCTAGGAAATGTAGTTTTTAGCACTTTGACAGCCCTAACAAAATTGAGGTCTGTTAATAAGAAAGAAACAAGTAAATGATATTGGGTAGGCAGCTACAGCCAGGAAGGAGGAGATATTAGTCCAAGTAAACGGTATTATAGCTCAGATTAGTGATGCAAGTGAGAGGAAAAGATGTATTCTAGAACTAGTTGCAGGTAGAATTATTAAGACTTGGTGGTGGATTTGGCCATATGAGAGTGATGACAAGGAACAAGATATCGAGGATGACTCCCAGCTTCTGGTTTATGTGACTGACCAGTTGGTGGGTTTCATCACATAAATGCAGGGAATGCTGGAAAAAGACCAGGTTTTGAGGGAAAAGGTAACAGGTTCCGTCTGAATACATGATGAGTTTGAAGTTGTTTTCCAACCCACTGAAGATGCTTATGTGATAATTATATATATGGATCTAGAGCCCAGGAGAGAGATCTAGGCTAGAAATATAAGTTTTGGAGTCATCAAAGTATGGACAACTCCTATTCTGCTCAAAGTACAAGACATATGGACAAGATACAGAGTAAAATGGTTCACAATCACTTAACACATGTAAGATCTGATGACTGGTATTTGAACCAGTTGGGTACATGTTGTTATTTTAAATCTAGTACTGTAAGCTTTTGAGATTAAGGGCGTGCTTAAATAATCTTTGTATCCACAGTGACAGACACATAGTAAATAAGCAATAAGTGAGAGGAATAAAGAATTGACTGTAGTCAAATGGAGAATCAGATAAGTGCTTTTCCATCCAGCGTGCTATGGAAATTAAAAGGGATAGAAATTTTATAGTTTGTTGAGAGAATCAAGAAAGGACTTACGGTTTTTACAAATGAACATAATGATACTAAAGTGACCTTGAGAGTACTTGAACATGCTCAGTTAGGGGATGGTGGGACTATTGGAGATATTCCAGTAGAAGGAATAGCATTAGTAAAGTCACAGAGCAAGAAGGGACTGAACTTGTTGAGGGAGAAAAGTAGTCTAGTTTGAAGTCTAGGTTATATAAAGTGTTTTAAAAGTAAATAATGTTATAAAGAGAGATTGAGGCTATGTTGTGGAAGGCTTGGAAGCCATGATGAGGAGTTTGTATTTAATTCAATGAGCAACATGGAGACACTGACATCTTTTAACCAAGAAATCTTGGATTGATCTAAAATGCACTTAAGAGAATGTATTTTGACAGCAAAACGTAATAAGATGCATGAAAGTGAAAAAGAGTAGTCATGGCTTAACCATGGTTTCTTAACCATAGTTAAGAAACTCTGACTTCTTAATTATAATGCATTAAATATATTATCTTTTTCCAGAAAGGAAAACGAGGACCAAAGATACAAATTTTTAGGAGGCAGTTTTTAATAATAACGCCAACAGATGTAGTAGACTTAGTAGTAGTTAAACTTTCTTAAAACCTTTAATTATAAAATAAAACAGATTCAGAAACACAAAAGAAATGTAGTTTATAGGTTATTTCATTGAATCCTCACAATACTTAGTTTAGAGATTTGCCCAAATCCACTAACCTAATAATTGTTGGAGCTAAGATCCAAATTCAGGCTATTTGATTCCAGATCCTCTGCTGTGAACCTCTGCTCTAAACTATGTGCCTGACTTTAAACACACACACACGCACACACACACGCACGCACACACACACACACACACACACACACACAGCTAATCCTTGGAGCTGTCCAACAGCTATTTTTGCTGCCTTGTGAAATAGTAAGCTGGAAACGTTAATAGAAAATTTGAATGATCTATGTAAGGGAAATCTGTTTTAAAGTGATTCCTAAACTCAGGAATAGTTGGACTAAGAAACTTTACTGTTTGCTCCAAGTGTTTAGATTCCGTAACATCCTCTTGAGAAAGGTAATTTAGAAGTATAAATAACAAAAAAGGAAGTTATTTCTGCCCAGACATAACAAATGTGGTTTATGCAGAAATGGTCTCCAAATGTAACTGTTTTTTCTTCTGCTTAGTCATTGTTTCCTCTTAAAGTTCTGCACGGAAAAAATGATTGCAAAATTCCATAGCATTTACCCATTGCTTTTGTAGAACCAATAGATATTTAAAAGGTGCAAAAATACACTACTATATTTAAGTAACTCTCTTTTAAAAATAGTACAAGATTAGTTTAGTTTTTATAGTTTTCAAATCTTTACAGTTAAGTAAGACTGCTCTAATTATCTGAATCCCAACTGCTGAGCTATAATTACCTTAAATAGCTTGCCATTTACTTCATGATCTATTACAGGCATGATCCATCTTTTTTAAAATAGTGCCAGTAGGGACTTACCTGGTGGCACAGTGGTTAAGAATCCGCCTGCCAGTGCAGGGAACCCGGGTTCGAGCCCTGGTCTGGGAAGATCCCACATGCCATGGAGCAGCTAAGCCCATGTACCACAACTACTGAGCCCGCAAGCCACAACACCAGAGCCCACGGGCCACAACTACTGAAGCCCTTGCACCTAGAGCCTGTGCTCCGCAACAAGAGAAGCCACCGCAATGAGAAGACCACGCACTGCAAGGAACAGTAGCCTCCACTCACCACAACTAGAGAAAACCTGCGCACAGCACCGATGACCCAACGCAGCCAAAAATAAATAAGTAAATAAATCTATTAAAAAAAAAATAGTGCCAGTGAAAAGATAATGCACAAAGACTTACATAGTGCTGGCATTTAATAAATTGTCCCTCAATAAATTGCAAAAAAGATAAAATAGTTCCAGTGACAAATGATAACAACATCTAGGAATTATTTTGGTATCCTTGTTCAAATCAATTTGCATTGTACGAACATATTTGTGTTGAATTTTAAAGTTTTTCTGATCTGCAGTATTTTATCAAACAGCAAGTTTATTTTGTTGTTGTTTTTCATTCCTTTTAAATAGAACCACCTCATATCAATGGATCTGAAGAACCTGTAGAGATGTCAGTAATTGTTAATAATCCACTTGAACTTACCTGCATTGCTTCTGGAATCCCAGCTCCTAAAATTACCTGGATGAAAGACGGACGGCCCCTTCCACAGGTGGATCAGATGCAAACTCTTGGAGGAGGAGAGGTTCTTCGAATATCTAATGCTCAGGTAAGTTCAGAGTTCATACAACTATTTTCCGGGTTAAACTTCTTACTTGCTAATCTATGAGAAATGTTGGAGAAGTTGTCTTGGAGTCAATATATCACAGATCTCTGTAACGTTAGCAAGGGTAGATTGGTTCTATAACATGCATGATTGGGTAGACACTCACAAAGTAACATGCCTAGAAGGAAGAAGTGAAATTATCGTATTAAACACAGAAGAAAGCAAGTTACCTTCACATTAATTTTTGCAAGTTTTCACAATTTTATAAGTGATAACATATTTCCCGAAGCCCTTAATTTGTGCCATGTAGCCCTTTACAGAAATGGCAAAAAGCAATCCAACATACGTATATGTGAGGCTTCAGAGAGCACTTTTGATCTCTAGAAAGAAATCTCAGATGTGAAAATCTGAAGAGACACAATTTTTCAAAAAATGATCAATTCAATAAAATTGTTCTTTTAGTTTGTGTTTAAGGAAATTAATCTGAAATATAAATATATTAAAGAGAAGTATGTCTGGGATGTCTTATTGTAACAATATACTGTTCTACAAACAAAGGCAAACCTTATATTACAAATATCCATGTGTTCCTTAACGTCCTCATCTGTAAACTGGGGATAAAAACAGTAATAATACTGAACATATATACTTGGGGTTTTAGAGACAGTCTAACTTGATGTGCTTAGACTGGTGCCACGGGCATGAAGTGATGCTAAAACGGAGTTAGAATGATTGCTGTTGTTGCTGATTTTATTGTTATTATAATCATCATTTCTTTAAAAGTAGAATAATACATTATTTAATCATATTTCATGTACATTTTCACTGAGGAAACAAAAGAAAGGGAGCTGGAAAAGAGAGCTAAGGGTTGTAAATCGTGTCAGTCTTATGTTCAGCTATGGGCACTATCACACCCGTGACCATCATGACAACTCTGTGAGGCAGTGTCTTTATCCCCTTTCTACAAATCCAGAAACAGACACAGAAAGATTAAGTATTCACCTGCCAAATACTTAACCACTGCTCAGTCCTGGGTGTGGTTCAAAAGCGTAGCCAAAGCACGGGTCTGGCGGAGCACGGCAGAGCTTGGAGACTGCGAGGCGACCCCCCCCCCACCGCCACCCGGGAGCGGCGGGGCCCCCGGAAGCGCACCCCTTGGCCAGGGCCGGGAGCCGCCCTAGTCGGTGCCCCAAGCCGAGGGCGGTCCGCCTTCCTCCCAGCAATCTGCCATCCGGAGTGCGACCAGAGGGCATGCCAGATCCACCAGGGACGCCGCTTGCAGGCCGCGGGTATAGAAGAAAGCATGGCCTCGCTCGGCCCCGAGCGAGGAAATGGCAGCTGCCGAGCCCAGCGGGACCATCACCCCCATTAATGAGAAGCACGATCTTCAAGTTATCCCGCAAGAGGGCTGTAGTGAACCAATGGTTCAAGACCTGGCCCAGGTTTTTGCAGAGGCCACAGGGGTCCCGCTGCCTTTTCAGAAACCCATATTTAAGGGAAAATCTCTGAAGGAAATGGAGACGCTGGTGTCAGCACCTGGAATACAAAATGGTTGCCGGGTCATGTTACTTGGGAAAAAGAACAGTCCAGAGGAAGAAGTTGAACTAAAGAAGTTGAAAGATTTGGAGAAGTCTGTGGAGAAGATAGCTGACCAACTGGAAGAGTAGAATAAAGAGCCTTCCGGAATCCAGCAGGGTTTTCTAGCCAAGGATTTGCAAGCTGAAGCTCTCTGCAAACTCGATAGGAGAGTAAAAGCCACAATCGAGCAGTTTATGAAAATCTTGGAAGAGCTCGACACACTAATGCTGCCAGAAAATTGCAAAGACAGTAGAATGAAAAGGAAGGGTTTGGTGAAAAGGATTCAGGCGTTCCCAGCTGAGTGTGACACAGTGGGGCAAAGCATCCCAGGAGACGGAGCGACTGCAGGCCACAGACTTGGCCCCGGCTGACTGAGGTGAGGCGGAGAAGGCTGTGCTGTCCTGAAGAACAGCTGCACCAGCTCTGGTCTCTCTGGAACAGAAGTTCCTTCCGTGCTTTCCCCGGGGCAGCTGGGGACAACTGGCCGATTGCCAGTTTTCCTCCCCTTATTTCCCCCCACACACACTGCCAATGAACAAGTATTGTCTGTACAATCTTTAGCGCTCCTATCAGTTTCTCATTTTGTCTGTGTGTATCTGTGCTGTCCAGCAGCCCACCTTGTCTGGAGAGGGCCTCCCCTGCCCAAGTCTTCCCAGCTTTTTTGACCTTTGGGTGCTTTCTTTGGGCTGGTGAGAGCTCTTATTTGTCCTGGGGTAGTTCCGGCTTTATCAGCTATCCTGGTCTTCAGATACGTGAGGCCGTTTTGCCATTATGATCCCATAGTCCCATCCGTGTAAACCAGAATCATCAGGAGGCTGCGTCTGGTCAGGAATGTTGGGAATGGCTCAGGACAGGTGTTTGGCACACAGGGACTCCAGGTATCTCTCATTGTGACCTAATTCTGGAACAGCTGGCTGGGTTGTGGGTTCACAGACCCTGACTTCACCCCCCAGTAACCCTGGCCAGCCACAGGCCATGAGGTCTCAGGGGGCCATTCCTGCAGTGGGGCCTGTGGTTGATACATGGACTTCCTTGTCTCCAAGCAAATCTCTAGGAGGTTAGAACCCAGAGATGACTAAGTCTCTGCTCGAAACCGGATCAGAGCCATGGCTTAGGAGGGGCAGAGAGGGGAGACAGAATGAATAAAGCAGGCAGGTAGTGAGGGCCACCATAAACTTCTCAGGAGTTCCTTCAAAGGCATTTCTGTTAACCATACCCTTCTGAGATCTACATTTCCTTCGAGTTCCTTCGAGGCTGTTTTTGTCTGTTTCGTGGCCTTTTTCCCCTTCATCGTTATTTAAAAAATAAAACAGTTTATATATACGTCAGCAAGCAGAAGAGTGTTTAGACTTTTTTTTCCTTTTGGTAGATGAAGTATGGAAAGCAAAAGCCTTCTGAGGTTCTAGTCTAGTTATATTATAAAGTTGAGCGTTGCCCTGCATGCCAGAACTCTTAAACAGGTCAGCTGCTGTCACCCCATTTTTTCACACAGTGCCCAGGAGACAGGCTCCCAACAGGCCACTCTGAGGCCAACCTTCCTTGGCAGAGAGGGTGTCTGTGAAGTCCCAGGCATTTAGGGCTGCGTGGGTGGGACTAGGACAAGGTGGTGGTTAGGGGTGGACAAGTGGACGAGGCTTGGGGCCCGGCCCGCCCACCCCCAGCTTTAATCAGAGCAGTCCAGTATTTCTCAGTTTCTAGTAGTAGCTGTGTGGCCTTGGGCCACAGCACGTTCCTGTGTGTCAGATACCGTTCTGAGTTCTTGAGGTGTATTTGTCATTGAATCCTCACACCGTCTAGGACATAGGCAGATACTATCCCTCTTTTAGAGATGAGCTTAGGTAATTTGCTCAAGATCATAGAGTAAGTAACAAAGTCAGGACACAAACTGGGCAGCTTGATTCCGAGCCCATGTTCTTAATCTCTACCGGTTTGCCTCCCGACTGACATGGGGTTGCTCACACCCTCTCATTTTCTCTTTTCCTTCTATTTATCTCCCATGTTGGCCTCTGCACTTCCCCTCTGGCCCTCTCCAGTTCATTCTCCACAGAGTGGCTGAGTGATCATGAAGTACACATCTTATCATGTCAGTCCCCTGCTTAAAAACCTCAATGGCCCCCATTTCTCTTGGGATAAAGGCCAAGGTCCTTACCCTGCTCCCTTCTCATCTCGGGCCACTCTCCTGTTTGCTCTCTGCTGTCAGCCACTCTGGTCTAGTTCAGGCCCTCAGGTGCTCTGTACCCTCTCCCGCCCTGGGGTCTTTGCACATGCTGTTCCTCTGCTTGAACAGTTCCACGCCATCCTTCCCCTACCCCTACCCCTGTCCTAGGTGACTCCTGTTCATGCTTCAGAACGTAAATGTCTCTTCCATGGAGAAACCTCACCTACTACTGTCTGAGAACATCAAGCCCTCGGGTGATATCCTGTCACAACTTGTCATGACTTTTTACAATAAAGAGCATTTATCATGATCTATGATGATTTATTTGTGGGATTGTTTCATTAATATTTGCCTTTAGGCTAGACTGTGAGTTCCTTGGGTTAAGGAGCTTCTTCATCCTGTTAACAGTATATTTCAAGCACCTTGTCTGGTTTATATTAGGTGCTCAATAAATATTTGGAGAATGAAAAAAAAAAAAAACATAGCCAGTGGAACTCAGCCCAGTTCTTGTTTCTAACATCAAGGAGAACACACCTTCCATTCCCCTCTTCCCTCTGTCAAGCACTTCAATAACCCAGAGAAAACTCAGGTCCAACTGTCAAACCACATACTGAATCAAAACCCTTGAATGTTATAATTTCAACAGACCAAAAAGGAAGCAAAAGAATTTTGTAACATAGGGAATAGCATGGAGACAGGGAAGTGTGTGCACTAGAACCATAAGTATAAAGGAATCATGGTAAATAAAGCTTTAGAGGGAAATTAAGGCCACATTACACTAGGTCTTAAATGTAAGAATGAAAAGTTATGTTATAACAAGACAAAGTTTCCATAGAGTGTTAAATGGTGACCCACACATTCTAGCTTTTGTGGAGAATACAAATCTAATACATAAGATGTTTCTCAGCCTTCAAGGAATTTCCAATTTTCTAAGAAAAATAAAACTACATAGGACCAGATTAGGAAAACAATAAGAAAAACATTATAGAATTGAAAAATATTATCAAGTCTCAAGACTGCTCTTGGTTCCTCTGGTCCTCTGTGTTTTCACAACATTTGGTACATATCTCTGTTAAAGCACTTATTACTAAATTATATCTTAGTTACCTGTGTCTTTTTGTGTATGTAACTATAGCATGTAGTTATGCCTGCTACCTAATGGATGCTTTGCAAATTGCAAACTGTGTGGTAAAGACAAGAGTTTGCTAACACATTTTCCATTAAACCCTCATTCTGTAATTTATTCCAAAGGGAGAAAAATTCTGTGACCAAGTAGATCTGAAAAACTTTATATACTGTACCTTTCTCTCCTTTGTGAGCCATAATGCATGTCAACAACTCTGCAAACTCTTACTCCAAAGAAACCTGACTAACTATAATTTTTTAAACACCCTATTAACAGAACACACTTTAGGAAATGTAGCTACTAATAGTAACTGTCAATATTCAGAAGGGTATAAGTTGTCAGGAAATGTTTCTTGGAGAAGGCAAGATCTCAAAACAGTCATGAATGATAGTGCAAGTTTGGCTAAGACACGACAAGTGGAGGGGGCAATATGATTTGGGAATAAACTGAATTGGTGGAGTAAGAGTTGACTTTTAGAGGTTTGAAAGATATGATGAGAAATTTAGAAATTATTCTCTAGGCAGTAGTGCATGACTTCCAATTCTTAATTGAAGGACGATGAGACAGTCATTCTTCTAAAGTCATATTTAATTTTCCAAATATACTAGTATTAAATTTTTTCAGTGGACTTTTTGCAGCCTACCAAAACGTTTTTCCATAAACTATAAAGTCAGTTTTGAATGTAAAAAGTTTAAAATTCCCAGTGTTCTAGGAGTATTCATGAATAAAATAAATGAAAACAGGATTTTCTACTTTTCCAAAATATATTTTTCACAGTAGTAAGATCATCTGTTTTTCAGTGTATCGTTTACACATACATAAGACATCCTCTACACAATGTCAAATATGAATGAAGACTAACACTTCCAGTGGAAACTATGTATGGAGATTTTTAAAGAAATGTTTCTGGTTTTTGTCAGAAAATAGTAGATTTTGCTGTCAGCCTGACCTATTTACAGCCAAATTACATAATATAGCTATTTTGTTTCACCATGTATATCAAAGGTAGACTAAAAATGTGGTATTAATGTGCTTTATTAAAATAACCTGATATTTTATTTACTTTTTTGGTTGGTTAGTTGATTGGTTGGTTAATGTATTTTATTTTCTTCAGGAAGACTCCAGTAGAATTTTCAGTCTGCAATTTAAATTTATAAATACTTATTTCTTCAATAAATACTGTAGTATCTAGTCTGTCATGTATGGTGGTAGGTCTTATATGTATCTGCCCTTTCTGAGATCATTAAATATACCTAATATGCAAACATTTTGAGATCAAATACCAAAACCCTGTTAAATCTATGTCAAATACATAGATTTACATGTAACAGATGTCAAGCCATGCCCAGTATCAGTATCAAATGTAACTGATACACTTAACTGTTAAATATTAAATGTTAAATGTTAAAACATTTAACTGATACACTTAACTGTTAAATGTTAAATGTTAAATGTTAAAACCATTTATTAAATTTTATTACTGTACTCTTAATGATATCTTGCTCTGTGTGAGACTTCTATATTCATTCTAATATTTATTCTCATCACCAAAACCAGCATGTTAACATTGTGTCATTCACTTATTCAAATTTTATAGGTGGAAGATACAGGAAGATACACGTGTCTGGCATCCAGTCCTGCAGGAGATGATGATAAAGAATATTTAGTGAGAGTGCATGGTAAAGTTGGCAAAATGTCCTGCAGTCCATCATACATTAATACCTAATTAAAAGGCATAATTTATGGGACATAGAGCAACTGTCTAACATATCATAAAACTATGTTTATATATTAGGAAAAATGTATTTTGCAAATCTGATTTTTATATTTGATCACAGTAGTCCATTAAACTATTGTTGGGAATAGTTTAATGGATTTTTTGAGTTATTTGTTTTGTTCCTGCACAAATAATTCATATTCATTGGTTTTAAATCATAGAGTATAAATTATCTAAATCAATCATAATCTCATCACACAAAGATAAGACCTTTTTACATATAAATATTGTCACAGAAATGTGATCATACAGCATATAGTTATTTAACTTTTTTTATCTTAGTGGTATGGTGAACATGTTTTCATGTCAAAAAATGTATTTCTATAACATTACTTTTTAGTGATTCCATGATGTCCCATTTTATGAATATGTCATTATTTATTTAATACATTCCTTATTTTTGGATATTTAAGCTGTTTTGTATTTTTACCAATATAAGCCACACTATTATAGACATCTTTGTACATGTGTGTTGGCCTCTTCCTTTAATTATTTTGTTTTGATAAATTTCTGTAGGTATATTTACTTGATTATATGCAAGTACACACGCATGCATGTACACACACACACACCATTTAAGGCCAAATTACCTTCTAGAAAAGTTGGGCCAATTAGACTGTGGCTGATACTATTTTGACATAGAAATGGGAATTACTCTTCATGTAATGAAGATAAAGATCTTCTGTTAAGTTCTTTTAATGTTCCTCTCCCCATAGCCTAAATGACTAGGCAACACAAACTGTAGGGCTGGTGTAATATAGGAGTGTTCCCCTCACCCTGCCAGTCCTACACAAAAATTAGACCTGCCACTAATTGACATGTAAATTTGTATATAAGAGTCACATAAAAAACGTACATTTTTAAATTGTGATATAGTTGATTTACAATATTATATTAATTTCAGGTGTAAACCATAGTGATTGAAAATTTGTATAAATTATACTCCATTTAAAGTTATTATAAAATATTGACTGTATTCCCTTTACAATATATCCTTGTAGCTTATTTATTTTATACATAGTAGTTTGTACCTCTTAATTCCTTAACCCTATTTTGCCCCTCCCCCTTTCTGCATATTAAGAAAAATGTACATATTTCTGTATATTATAATGGGCAGACCCTAATTTAGAAGTTTTAAAATATGATGTTCAGAGAAAATTATTACCAAGTGTAGAGCTAGACAAGGAATTCCTTCTTTGTACTTAGACTGTGATTATATTACTTATCCTGTCATTTACGTGGCCATTGGAAGAATTTCATTACTTGATGTATGTGAAAGTACTGAGGAAGGTAAAAAAATTTTCACTATTTGTAATCATTGTACTATAAATTGAATGAGTAATGTTTTAAGTTTATGCTTTTTATTTCATACAGCAGAAGCAACATTCGTTGAACACCTCAGATAATCCAGATCATTTTATATCCTGTTTATTAAAAGCCTTTGGTGTATTTGTTCTCATGCCCAGTCCCCCCTAATATTGCTGGAACTGATGAGCCCCAGGATTTCACTGTGTTACGGAACAGACAAGTGACATTGGAATGCAAATCGGATGCAGTGCCCCCACCTGTAATCACCTGGCTTAAAAATGGAGAACGGTTACAGGTAAATCTTGCTAAATTCCACAGATTCATTGTGAGACAAAAAAATCAGCAATAGAGTCCTAGCTAGGGAGATAAAACCAAACAGTGTCAGGCTACTAGTTATTCAACATTACAGGGGTGGGCACAGGGTCCTTTAATCAGCCTTTTTCTCAGCCTTCTTGGAGTAGTTAGTAGCTAGTTATGAGGCAAAAGACAGGTATTTTGATTCATATACTCTGTAAATTGGCCCAAGTATATATCTCCTGGAGCCCGTGGATTAAAGTTGAATTAAAACACTCAGCTATGTCTTTTTTTTTTAATTGGAGTATAGTTGCTTTACAATGTTGTGTTAGTTTCTGCTGTACAGTGAAGTGAATCAGCCATATATATACATATATCCCCTCCCTCTTGGACCTCCCTCACCCCAACATCCCACCCATCTAGGTCATCACAGAGCACCGAGCTGAGCTCCCTGTGCTGTACAGCAGGTTCCCACTAGCTCTCTATTTTACACATGGTAGTGTATTCATGTTAAACCTAATCTCCCAATTTATCCCACCCTCCCCTTCCCCCACTGTGTCCACATGTCCGTTCTCTACATCTGCCTTTCTATTCCTCCTCTGCAAATAGGTTCATCTGTACCATCTGTCTTTACTTGAGAGGGAAGAAACCATCAGAGTCTCAAAAGACCTGACCTGTCCTGCCAACTCCCTAGGGCAAACCTATTACTGAATTTCCCTAGTCTCAGGAGTGGTCCTCAGGAGTGACCCCTAGGATCTGTGCAACACCAGGAATATGGACTGGAATCTTTGAAAACACAGTTACGGGCTCTTTAAAGGTTCCCATGCTCAGGTGATATCTGTCTGCTGCGCTATAGTGTCACAGCCCAGGATCCTAAGTAGGCGTTTAGGGTTGGCTCAAAGCCGTGACTTTGAATGCTTTGATTGTCCTTATCCTAGTACTTACTTATCCTTTTGTTTCTCCTTTGTTCTTCCTCATCCTGTTAGTATAACCTATTGTGGTACACTGTGCCTAAATAAAAGGAAATTGTGTCCCTAATATATAAGGCAGAAAGATTTTCAGCATCATCAAATCACACAAATGCCAAACACAGAGAGACTGGGTGCTGAGAGTTGCTTCCTTGTTAAATCATCATGCATATCACTTAACAGTCCTGTGCCTCAGTTTCTCTATTTATTGTGTGCCTATTATAATGCTAGGCACTATGATTGCCCCTGAGAATAATCTTGATCCTCAAGGAGCTCACAGACTATCTGAAAATATACAGAAATATATCAAAGATTTTAGAAAATTGATACTGCTGATATTCAATAAACAATATCTTAGAGGGATATACAGCATTTTATGGAAACACAGGGGAGAAGCAAGTAATCCAGACTGAAGGGTAAGGAATAGCCCAGGGGAGCCTCTTGGAAAGGGTGAGTTCATTTTAAATGTTGGGTAGATGTTGGATGAGAAAGAAGAAGGGGATTCCAAACATAAGTGATAGCATGTACAAAGACATTACAGGAGAAGGAATGCTGCTGTCCCAGGAACTGCAGGTAGCTTGGTATGGTTGAAGTAGACCTTGATTAAAATCCTTTGATGATTCTCCATAGATTTCAGGATTCGGGTTAAACTGCCCAGCCTAGCTCACAAAGCCTTTCATGCTCTGACTTTTCCTCCATAGTCTTATCTCCCATGTGTGCATTTCACTCTAGACCATTAGGTGTTCAGATAGGGACTGAGTGAATGTTGATGATACAGAAATTCAGGCTAATCTCATATATGACCAAGTGATGTCAGTACTGGGACAGACTGATTTCAACAGTTATGGGGGAAAAAATGAGTCCAGTTTTAGATATTTTGAGTTTGAATTACCTATATATTATCTAAGTGGAGCTTCTAAGAAGCACTAAGACATATGGGTCCATATTTCATCAAAAACATCTTTGATTTGGTGGTCCTCAATGGTGTAACCTGTTGCTGAAGCCATCAGTTTGTATGAGGTCAGCCAGAAAGCACACAGTGTGAGAAGACTTGTAAATGAGAATAAAGCCTAAGGCGACATTGACAATTAAAAGGTGAGCAAAGGAAGAAGAGAAGAATGGGACTGAGAATGAGGACTCAGAGAAATAAGATTAAATATAGGAGACATTGGTGTACTGAAAGCCAAGGAAGAGAGAGGGAGTGGTTAACAGAGTCCATGTTAAGATACAAATTAAGTTGTATTCACTGGCTTTGGCAATACATAGACTTGATTAAAGATCTGAACAACGGTTCTTCAATACAGTGATCAAAGTAGAAGACAGGTTACAGCTGTCTGGGGGAGTTAAAGAAGAGGAAGTGGAAATGATTGTGGACTGTTACTTAAATACAAAAGAGACTTGTATATGCTTATTTACTGAAAGAGATGGAAGATACAGGACTAAGTGTGTCGAGTGGGGAAGGGTTGGGACCCTGGTGACAGGTGAAGACATTAGCCTTGGACAGAAGCGTTGACCTTTTTCCACAGAGATGGAAAAATAGGAAGGAAGGTTGCATTCATATGCAAGAGATGAGAGGGAGAAATTGCAGGCACCTGGTTTTGATTTTCTCAGTGAAGTAGGAATTAAGGTCATCAGCTGAGAATGATGTTCTATCTGAGGAAAGAAATCAAATTTGGAAGAATCACTGGCAGTAAATGAGAAGAGAACCAGAGAAAATTGTAGTGAGACTGAATAAGTTGGCAGAACTTACTGATGTTCATGGAAGAAAGACATGAGAATCAACTCAGAATTTTTTTATTAGCCTAAAATCCTGCTATGCCCATATCAAAATTAAAATGTTTCGTAGAACTTACCATGTATGTTTAAGAAATCACTTATTCTCATCAGAAGTAATAAAAGTTTACCATTAATAGCCCCTGTAGCAAGGAAAGGCCTAGAGAAAATGTGTGGACTTTCAAGATAAATTGACCTGAACTGTCTATGTTAGTGTGAACAACTTTTTTCATTAGAAATATATGTTTATCTGGGACAGAACCCATATGGTAGAAAAATCTTATTTGGGCTCTTCCTGAAGTAGTTCCACTTAGGCACAATCAGAAAATATCAGTCTTTGATGTTACCTGGCATTTTTTAAAGTCTATGAACAATCCCCAATTGGACATTATAGCAGAGATTAGATTTCATTATATTTCAGTATTTCATTTCAATATAGGTCTCTGCATTTTCATAATTCTTGGTCCCAAGCCTGGGTGCAAAATAAGTGCTTAATAACTATTTGTAGACTAAAATAATTTATTTACTTATGTTAAATATGTTGAAGGATAATTATTTCCTATAAGTTAACCAAAGTTAATTTATTAGTCAGGAGACTTTCAGCTTTAAGTGACAGAATTCAAACTCAAAATAATTTAAATGGGAAAAAAAAGATATTTATTAGCTATAGTAATTGGTGAACTTAAGCTTTAGGCATTACTAGATCCAGAGGCTCTAACCATGTAGTCAAACATCTCTGTCCTTTCTCTGAATCCCAACTCTGCTTATGTCTTAGATTCAGAGCAAGCTGTCCCCACATGGTGGTAAGACTGCCACCAAGCTATGTCATCCTCACTACCAGTGATTCCAGTAAAAATATGCCTTATTCCAACACTTCCAGCAGTGTCTTTCTGGGGAGCTCGAATGGGCCCAACTTGAGACACCTTTTCATCCTTGAGAGGTTCATTGTGGCCGTCACTATGGAGAACTGGAGACACTGATTGTGCTCTTGCTTTAACTACACTCATAGAAATATTTCCCAAGAGTTTTTGATACCAGGATAGCGGTGGGGGGAGCAGACAAAGATACTGGGAGACAGGTGCACTACAGTTCACTATAGTTACTTTTGATGATTAATATTTTATTTTATTTGTCCGACATTTTAATGGTAAATTTTACTTACTGAATCCAGGCAACACCTCGAGTAAGAATCCTATCTGGAGGGAGATACTTGCAAATTAATAATGCAGATCTAGGTGATACAGCCAATTATACCTGTGTTGCCAGCAACATTGCAGGAAAGACTACAAGAGAATTTATTCTCACTGTAAATGGTAAGAAAAATTAATCACTGTTTCACAATTTAGAAATTTAGATAAGGGCATTTAAAGAGATGATAACATTTTTATTTTTTATGAGCATACTAAACAAATTCTTGTGCTTATCTTATTTCTTTTCATAAAGACAACATGTGATATTTGTACTATCACTATATTCAAACTAACTCAATTTCAAAAAAAAAGATACATTTCTCTTAGAGGACAATGTATGTCCAATTGTTATCAGCATATCCTGATGTTTTGCGTCATTCAGATCAGAGCCATTGGAGAAGTTAATACACTAAATCTCTGGATGACAAGTAGCCAATTATTTAGTCACCTTTGTTGATGTTGGTGTTTGATTATATATGTGCTAGACAGAGACTGCCATGGGACTATAATTTTCTCAAATATAAAATCTAAACACTAAAATCTGCCAAATTTCAAGAATATGATACAGACTTTTTCAAAACCGTCCCCTTGGATTTTTAATATACGAAACTTTACAAGTTGAGTGACCCAGGCAGCTAATATCTCTAACACTAAAATTAAAATTCAAGTTTTCTATTCCCGTATGAACTCAATGATTAATAAAATACACACTCTGAGACTTGCATAATTAATCACAGATGTGCTTTGTTATAACACCCCACTTTCTATCCTTTATTTAAAGTGAAGTTGTTCCAGTATTAACATTCTCTGACCATTATTTGGCCAAAGAGAAATAAGAAATACCATCTTTAATTTGTATCATACCAGAGATGACTTTTATTCTATTCAAGCCTCTTTCATTAGAAAGCCAGATTTCATACACCATATCAGGGATTTAAAGCTTCCCCACCCATTTACTCTTCATTTTTAAGTAAATTTTTAAATAAAATCTTACCTTGAATAAGACTTTAGGAATTAAACCCCAATTCTATTTATACTAACCTGAATTAGCTGTAGGCAAAGCCATACATTTAACTCAAATCTCACTTTGTATTACCTCTTAAGAGTCTTAGTTCAGGCTATGTTATTGATATAAAGGAAGTTTTCCACATGCATCTCTTGTGCAGTTCCTCCAAGCATAAAGAGTGGCCCCCAGAGTCTTGTCATTCACTTAAATAAGTCAACTGTATTGGAATGCTTTGCGGAAGGTGTGCCAACCCCAAGGATAACATGGAGAAAGGATGGAGCTGTTCTATCTGAGAATCATGCAAGGTAACAATTCTGGAAAAGGATAAAAAATACTGTAAGAACTGAAATATAAGTTTTTAAATCTTTGATCCAATGCATTATTTGGGTCTTTTCATTCTAAAGTGAGTCTCTTCATCTTAAATGAGGATCAGAATATAGTATTTTAAAAGCATAATTCTTAAGGCTTATGTTCAAAATGTAATGATTATAATCTATCCAAGATCACAAGCCCATCTGCTATGCACCTTTGCAGAATATCCTTTTTTTTCCACCAAGGGTATTATAAATTTCTGAAGTAGGAAAAGGACTAAAAATGGATTTAACTGGGTATTTTATAATGTTCTCAGTCAAAATGTGCATAATCAGAAAGGCTGATCTGGAGGACCTCACTTGTGATCTTTCTTATAGATACTCCATCTTGGAAAATGGATTCCTTCACATCCAGTCAGCACATGTTACTGATAGTGGGAGATATTTGTGTATGGCTACCAATGCTGCTGGAACAGATCGCAAGCGAATAGATTTACAAGTCCATGGTAAATGTACTTTTATGAACAACATCCAATCTTTGGGTCAGATATTCTTTGGTAGCCTAAACCAGTGAGGTCATAACATAAAGACCTTCATATCTAGTGCTATTTAAATGTATTACACTATATTATAAGCAGTGAAGACCCATTATAAAGAGCGTCATCACAACACTGTGTAAATTCACAGAACCTTATTGTATTCATAACTATAAAGCAAGTTAGCAATGATTAATTTCAGTTTGGCAGAGATACTTCGAATGGCATACTATTTACTGAACCTGTTTCTTACTTGGTGACTTCGTTTTAGTTCCTCCATCTATTGCTCTGGGTCCTACCAACATAACTGTAACAGTAAATGTTCAAACCACTCTGGCTTGTGAGGCTACTGGGATACCAAAACCATCAATCAACTGGAAAAAAAATGGGCATCTTCTTAATGTGGATCAAAATCAGAATTCATACCGGTAAGGAATAATTTAACTGGCAAATCCCACCTATTATTTAGAAACATAATTTTTAAAAGAATTAACATTTAAACTCTATCAATGGGGACAGCAAATATATAAAGTATGAAGAATTAGCTAGTATGTAGAGAGCGTATTATTTTTTCTTAATGTAGAATTAGTTTTTCAACCTAAAATCTTATCTGAATTATAGGTGCAACTTCTGTATTCATAAGTCCTGTAGATAACTGTCTGAGCTCTAAAAAATTAGATTTCCATTCTGCTTTTTTTTTTAGTATCTTTTGGAATTTTATAAAGACAAAAGATAAAAACATCATTTGGTATAAAAGAAAAAATATTCTGTAGAAATAATACAAGTTTTAGTTGCAGAATAAAAATCAAATTTTATACCTTGAAATACAGCATAGGTATTTGGCAGCATGTGGAGGGAGGAAGAACAGTATTTTCTCCCAGTTTTTTGTATTCTTCCAGCTTGACTACCATTGCTCTTAATATGATATCATACTTTTTAAAGACTAACCTTTAAAAAAGAAACTAGGAATTTCTGATACTTTAAATAAGCATCATTTCTTGTATCTCAAGTTAATAGATATCTTGCAAAAGGTTTGCCATAGTACTGAAAGAAAATGTTCTCATAGACCTACCTCAACAAAAATCAGTTCTGATATATCAGGAAATATGAAACTAGGAGTGTTTCACTTGAAACTCTGTTGCTTCTCCCTCTTTCTCACCCTTTTAATCTTTTGGCATTGGGCGTTTAGTGACTTGAAAGCATATACTACGGGGAAAACGTACAATGCCCTTGAATAAAAAAGCAGGTCAAGTATGTTTCCATTGAATCAAATCATTTCCATTCATCATTGCACAGTTTGAAGTAAGAATACAGATATTCTTATTTAGATTATTTTAATTTTTTTAGTGTGTTCAACCACTAGAAATTTAAAAGATTTATTGATTTTTCATTTTGATACGTATTTTCTTTAATTTTTATTTTATATTGGAGCATAGTTGATTAACAATGTTATGTTAGTTTCAGCTCTACAGCAAAGTGATTCATTAGATTACTTTAAATAATGTATGTGTATTTACTCAACCTTCTGAACATTTGAAGTGATTCAGATCACTTTAGTTTTGAGTTGATTCAAAATTAAGGAAAAGACTCTTTGATTTATGTACTATGCATCTCCAAGGGATCCACCACATGTAAGGAGACGTGTGAAGTAGGGAAAGGTGCAAGACAGACAGACTTGTAGTTACCCATCTGTCAGTAGAAATAATCAAATACCAATCTGCAAAGTTATTGTGAAATTTAGAGATGATTAATGTGAAGCATGTGAGATGGTGCCGGGAATGTGTTCAATGGTCAATAAACAATGGCTATCATCAGTGTGCTCATTTCACTGTATTTCACCTGGGAGAACATGGTTGATTATGCCGTAAGCATTCAGAAAATTCAAGATTCCCTCTTAACACAATCATTCCACACCACTGCTTCCTGCAGATGTCAAGGTTGAGGTCCTATTAACCCACTGCCATATAAACTTAAAGTGTGATGCATAAAATGATGCTCATTTTAACATGAGGAAAGAGTTCCATTTCCCTCAATTCACACGATAGTACCATGTTGAACCAACTAGAAACATTTATGAAAATTGATATATAGCACCTGATTACTTTGAAATCTCTCTTCTAGGCTCCTTTCTTCAGGTTCACTAATAATTATTTCCCCTTCTGTGGATGACACTGCAACCTATGAGTGCACTGTGACAAGTGATGCCGGAGAGGATAAGAGAACTGTGGATCTCACTGTCCAAGGTAGAACTGGCTTAGTATGTGGACTGAAAGTTATTATAATGATATCATTCCATCATTCCTCTACTTCACAAGAGAGCTTCCTTTTCCACTGACCAAGCATTCACTTTCAGTGTAGAAAGAGAAGGATATATGAGGAGGCTTTGGAAATCTGTAAGGGTTGGGAACATGTCATTTTCTTTCTTTTTGTTGTTTTTCTTTTAGTTCCACCTTCCATAGCTGATGAGCCTACTGACTTCCTAGTAACCACACACGCCCCCACCGTGATCACCTGCACAGCTTCAGGAGTTCCATTTCCCTCAATTCACTGGGCGAAAAATGGTATAAGACTGCTTCCCAGAGGAGAGGGCTACAGAATTCTGTCCTCAGGTAAGACCCAGCTCAGTGATTTACACAGCTATTGATTGGATTCGTTTTTACTGGATGGCCTTACTTGGGCTTCTGTTGCACCAAAATAAAAGAAGAAAGTACATCTGTATTCCTGGTCTTAGGCATCTGGGAAAAAAATGCACTTAAGAATGGGGAGGGGGAACTTGGGAAAGGGATAGAAAAAAAGTCTAAAAACAAAATAACAAATAATATCTAGGACTGATATGAATATATTAAGCATGACCACTGGGATTTTATGTGCATATTTACTAAACCTAAGGCTTAACAAATTTACCGGTTGCCTTTGAGTGAACCACACTTGTTTTATTGGCCAAATAGAATGACCATTCATTCAACAAACATTTAGTACCTAAAATAGGCTAAATACTCCACTGAGTTTCTGAGGATATAAAACTAAGATAAGGTTCTTGCTTTTAAGGTTTCAATAATTTAGCAAGTAGGGCTGGGTGTTAAGTGCTATGATATGGATAATTTTTGAGGGTGGTAGTAACCATCATTTATAGAATTTAAGTATTGAAAATTTTATAATATTAAAGAGAAAAAAATTCACCTAAATGGAAGTATAAGTGATTCACATTTGTGTTTCTGGAAATTCATCCTGCATTGGGGAGGTACACTGGAGATTAAAGTAGCAACTAACATCCTGAGGGTTTATGAGTGTGGGCATATTATTCAAAGAGAATTTGTTTATTTCTTCAGTAGAAGGGAAATAATGAAAGATTTGTTCTCAGGATAGAACTTGGCTTTCAAAGCATAGTATTTTGGCTATCTCAGAAATCTGCATAAACGGGTAGCAAGTAAAATCATAAAATATAAATTAACTACTCTTGGGCTTCCCTGGTGGCGCAGTGGTTGAGAGTCTGCCTGCTGATGCAGGGGACACGGGTTCGTGCCCCGGTCTGGGAAGATCCCACATGCCGTGGAGCGGCTGGGCCCGTGAGCCATGGCCGTTGAGCCTGCGCGTCCGGAGCCTGTGCTCCGCAACGGGAGAGGCCACGACAGTAAGAGGCCCACATACCGCAAAAAAAAAAATTAACTACTCTTCAGCACAAAGTACTGTGCTAAGAAAACAGTTTAGAACTTTTCTCAAAATGTTAAACAGTTACCATATGACCCAGCAACCCCATTCCTAGGTCCCTACCTAGAGAAATGAAAGCATATGTCCACCCAAAGACTTATTTATATGCAAATGTTCATACAGCATCATTCACAATAGCCAAAAACATAGAAACAATGTAAATGTCCATCAACTGGTGAATGGATAAACAAAATGTGGATAATTCACAGGATGGAATTCTATTTAGCAATAAAATGGAACAAAAATATTGACACCTGCTGCAGCAGATGAAACTCAAAAACTATGCTCACGGTAGAAGTCAGACACAAAAGCCTTCTGTATGATCCCATCTATATGAAATTTCCAGAAAAGGCCAATATATATAGAAATTAGATTACTTATTGCTTACACTTGGGGTTGAGAGTGAAGCAGGACTATAAGTGGAGTGAGATTTCTTTTGGCATAATGGAAATTTTCTAAAATTAAATTATAATTGTACAACTCTGTAAATATACTAAAAATCATTGTATTGTACATTTAAATCAGTGAATTTTATGGTCTGTAAGTTTTGCCTAAATAAAGCTGTTAATAGTGATTTTTAAAAAAATACTGTGGTAGGTAAGCACAGGGGGTACAAGTATGAGTACAAGCCACGCACTACTGTGCTAGGGGGCAGACTCACACAAAATCAAAGAGACATGGTTTATCAAACCAGAAAAACAGGGATGCACTGTGCATGAAAAATTTTTCCTTTTTAGGAGCAATTGAAATATTTGCCACTCAATTAAGCCATGCTGGAAGATATACTTGTGTTGCCAGGAATGCAGCTGGTTCTGCACATCGACATGTGAGCCTTTATGTCCAAGGTATGAAAGGTTATTTATTCATTAAAATTTTGCTGTTGTACTTTTCTAAGTCATGTTTATTCTTGACAGGTGGTACCATCTAGAGTCATAAACCACAGTAACATTTTGGGGATATGAAAGCCTGCTAGATGTTCTTCAGTAGACTAAAGAAAACATACAGATGACAAACCACACAAAACAACCCCTAAATTATTTGTCTTCTTGAATTTTTATGATCTGTTTCTGATTTCAGTCTTTTCTATGGAGTTCTTCTAATGGAACCTGGCTATAGTAACAAGACTCAAAAAATGTGATATGACCGCTATTTGCTTTTCCCTGGGACGATGAAATCACTAATATTTTGGAATTTTGAATTCAGGCATGTTTAACCTCATGGCTACTATAGACGTTTATGCTACTAACTAGAGCCTTTGCTTATTTCTGCTGATTGATTCTTATAGAGCCTCCAGTCATTCAGCCTCAGCCAAGTGAACTAGCCGTCATTCTAAACAATCCCATTTTATTACCATGTGAAGCAACAGGGACTCCCAGTCCTTTCATCACTTGGCAAAAGGAAGGTATCAATGTCATCACTTCAGGTACCGTTTCAATCAAGAAAATAATGGCAATTCAGTATTATAATTCAGAAGTCGGTATGATTTTTTAATGAAAATAAAAATTCTTCTCACTCTGCTTTTGTAACTATGATGTAGGTAGAAGCCATGCAGTTCTTCCTCGTGGTGGCTTGCAGATCTCCAGAGCTGTCAGAGAGGATGCTGGTACTTACATGTGTGTGGCTCAGAATCCAGCTGGTACAGCCTTGGGCAAAATCAAGTTAAATGTCCAAGGTACCTAAATAATAAATCTCTATGTCTTCATTGCAAAGATGCTTATAATAGTGTATATCAAAATTCATATATCTAAAGTAATGATGCCACCATAGTTCTTAATTAACATTCTTAGTTTATATTATCCTATATGTTTTTCTATTAACCTCATGAAGGAAAAAATTTAGTGCTTGGGTGTTTTGGGGCATTATTTGTATAAGAAAACTGAGGCATCTCATAATATTTTGAATTTCTGTGAACCTCTATTTGGTACTTTCATTGTAGCACATATTTAAGGTGATTTTTAAAACTATTCTCTCTGTAATACTACTTTGTATACATTACAAAATACTGGATTGTAATATCCACTTAAAAAACATCATAAATTTTTTAAATTTTAAAGAATCACCAATAAGAGTCATGAAACAAAAAAATAAATCATAATTGCAATTAAACCAGCTTGATGGAAAAAAATATTCTGAAGACAGTGTGGGTTTTTTCACATTTAACTTATATTTTCTTGATGTAATATTCATATCTTACATGCATTGTTTTTGTGGATCAAGATGTGACCTAGGGATGGGTTCCGAGCTGCTCAGTTTGCATGGCTGATTTGAATTTCCTTGTAGTGTGATTTTCTTATGGTGAATTAATAACTGTAGTAAAGCTTACTTACCTGCAGATTGTAAATCTAATTTATTTGTATTTTTCAACACTTCTTTAACAAGTGTTTATTGGGATAATAAGTAGAAATACATTGACCATTATAGATATGATCCTTTCCTTATAGTGTGGAGAAGGAAAAAAATGAAACTACCAAGTAAATGAAATTATGATAAATTCTGACATATGCTATGCAGAGGGAAAACAAAAGGCTGAGATGGAGAATAGTGGGAAAATGTGGGGACCACTTTACACTAGTGGTTAAAGTAGGCTTTAACCTACTGATGGGGGTACATTGGAGCTGAGGGGTTTACCATTGGAGCTGAGACCTGAATGATGAGCTAGGATGAGCCATGTAAAGGTAGCAGAGTGTCCAAGGAAGAGCGCGCAGCGTGTGCAATGGCCCCAGGGCAGGAAAGGGTAAGAAATGGAGCGTGCCAGTGTGGCTGACAGTAATGAACCTGGGAAGGCTGGGAAAATGTGAAGGAGGTCAGAAGAGAAAGTGGGACCAGTGCACGGAGTGCCCGAAGGACCAGAGGAGGGGTAAGATTTCCTTCTGTGTGCAGTGTTGAAGCCTTTTAACGATTTAACCAAGACCCTTGTTTGGTTTTAGGAAGACCTCTTTTGCTGGTATATAGATAATGATTTCGAGAAAGCACAAGACTAGAGCTGGAAGAACTAGTAAAGTGCTCTAGGCATCGTGTGATATGGTCTGGCTGGAAGTGCGAGTGGGTGTGTGAGTTGCAGGGGAAAATGAACAAGAAGTGGTGGATTCAAGAACTCTTTGGAGATGTAATTGCCAGGATTGCTGATTAATCAGATTGGGAGGTTAGGAAAAGAGAAGAGTTAACGATGTTTCCTGGGCTTTGGGCCTGAGCTAGAGATGGGAGATAGTGCTGTGAGGGATGCAAGGGGAGGAACTGGTTTGGGAGGAAGGAAAGCGTGACTTCTGTTTAATCATGTTAGATGTGGGAAACTATTAGAAATCCTAGCAGAGATGTCAAAAAGTGTTGAATATTTATGAATTCAGAACTCAAGGGAGAAGTATAGTCTAAGATATAAACTTGGAAGTAATCAGGGCATTTCAGTCTATAAGACTGGATGAGAATTTGGACCGAAAATATCTTAAGGACAAAGCCCCAGGACTCTGCATTGTTAAGACGTCTGAGAAAAGAGAGAACACTGGAAAAGAATACAAAGCAGAGGGAAGAGATGACAGAGGAAAACTAGATGGAGGCTAGGAGAGGACAGTGTTTCAAGAAGGGAGTAGACAGCTTTTTTAATGCAAGCGAAAGGTCAGTTAGGATGATGACCAAGAAATATTCATTGGTTTTGGCAACACTGAGGTCATAGAAAAGAATTAGTGAGGGTTTTTCCCTTCACTAATTGATTAAAACTATTGATATGAAAAAAAGAAACACTTTTATTCAAAAAAGAAAAAGGAACACTTTGAACAATTAACAGCATTTCAATATTCCAAAATGGGAAAATGTGGGGACCACTTTACACTAGTGGTTAAAGTAAGCTTTAACAACTACTTGTTGGTGGGGAGGATACTATTGGAGCTGAGGCGGGTACCACTGGAGCTGAGACCTGAATGATGAGCTAGGATGAGCCATGTAAAAGTAGCAGAGTGTCCAAGGAAGAGAGGGCAGCATGTGCAATAGCCCCAAGGCAGGAAAGGGTAAGAAAAGCTCAGTAGAATATCCTTAGTGTAATCTATTGTAAACACTAGGAAGAGAAATCCTAACCATAAGCCCTTCCACCATTTTCTGAAGAAGTGGAAAGAGCTCTATCTATATACCGTCAACCCTTGACCAACACGGTTTGAACCGTGCAAGTCCACCTACACAAGGATTTTTTTTCAGTAGTAAATACCACGTTACTGTACAATCCAAGGTTGGTTGAATCTGCAGATGCAAAAACCACAGATACAGAGGAGACAAGGATACAGAGGGCCAACTATAAGTTATATTGATTTTCGGTAGCACACAGGGTCGTCATCCCTAACCCTTGCGTTGTTCAAGGGTTAATTGTAATTCTTTTCCATATTCTACTTCTTTATTCCTTTATTCATTAACAAAATATCTTGTTAAATATGGCCACTGTATATGAGATCATAAGCACTGTAGGAAACACATGAATAAAAGGATCTTTGAGCAGGTGAACAATTTCCAAACCTTGAAGGGGTCTATTTTGGAAGTTTTAAGTAGCTGATGAATCACAATACATGTATGTTAAAGAAAATACCTCTGTCAACACAGTCTAAGTTTTCTAGACATGAAATCCCTCATGAGTACATGTTTATATCCTTATTCAAAATTGATTATCATTTATATTTGTTAACTAGATAGAGAATAATTTTCTACAATGGGTTCAATGAATTTTCTTTTCCAACGCAAACAAGCTATAGCAATCCTTTGGTGATGATATGGTAAAGTCAGGGCTTTGTTTCTTGTCAATGTGACTTCACTTTGCTAGAGTAATACTGTAGTGTGTAAATGGTACATTCCTGCTTTTAAGATAACATTCAAACCTTGTATCTTTTAGTTCCTCCAGTCATTAGCCCCCATCCTAAGGAATATATCATTGCTGTGGATAAGCCCATCATGCTACCCTGTGAGGCAGATGGCCTCCCACCACCTGACATTACGTGGCATAAAGATGGGCATGTAATTATGGAATCAATCCGCCAGCACATCCTCAGCTCTGGAGCTCTGCAAATAGCATTTGCTCAGCCTGGTGATGCTGGCCAGTACACGTGCACAGCAGCTAATGTGGCAGGATCAAGCAGCACGAGCACCAAGCTCACTGTCCATGGTAGGTTGTTTAGCATAAATCATTTTTAGTGTGCTACATTACCATGGCAAAGAAAAAAAACACCAGGAAAAAAAATACGATGAAAATCAAAACAATGTAAAACAGTAATGAAGAGTGGAGTGTGTGTGTTCAATGTGGTATGTAGGTACACTTGCCCTTCAAATATGTTTTTGGTAGGCTATGTTTATTCGTGTGTGCACATATGTGTGTGACAAAGAGAGATTTTATTAATAAAGCCAGGATAATTAATGTGTTGCCAATCCCCTCATAATGTGATTATTGGGATCTTTAATTTGGCTTATGAAGAGTCCATTTGTTTTGTTTTTCTTATGCTTTACTTTTCAAGTTGCAAGTCATCTTGGCTCAAAACTAATCACCATGTGACCTACATTATAAATGTAATGTGAATCTAATGAGAATTGGAGATCTATTTGATTCATTATTTTAAAGTATGTAGCAAAATATTTACAGGTATATTTGAATAATAGAAAAAATACCATTTTTTCCTTTGCATTCAGACAACTAACAAAATACCTAAAGATCAGCATTGAAATATTTTAGTTGTTATTTTGTTATTTTTTTAATTGTATACTTTTAAGACTAAAGGTAGAATACCTATTAATATCAGTGGTAAGAAACAATAAGTAAATTAAACTATTTCCAACTACTATTTTCAGAGGTAACTCTTGTTTTAATGATGAGTTTCTACTTTTTCCCTTTTTAAAAAATTTGTGAAAGCTGTTTTTTATCTTTCAGGTGTATTTGAATTTTCTACAGTTTTATACCTGCTCTCAGTTAATATAATTGAACTAATTAATACACATCAGTCCTTTAGTTTCAAGTAAATAATATTCCTTCTTTCAAGTGTTCGTAGAAAATTTACCAATATTGACCATATACTAAACAACAAAGAAATTGTTAATAATAATTTAAAAGTATAGGCCACAATTCCTGCCCACAATGCAATAAAGCCAGAAATGTGTAATGAACTTTTAATGCCAAAACCCCAACCCCAGTCGTATTAAAAAATACCATTCTAGTCAACAAGTAGGTCAAAGAATATGGTTTTATTTTCAGATTATTTAGAAAATAATAAAAATAAGGACACCACATATCAAAATGTATGGTGTGTGGCCAAACTATAATCAAATATAAAATCACAGCCTTAAAATTTTCATTTTGAAAAAGAATGAATTTAAGTAAATGTACTAATGCTGCAACTTTGTAACCATTAGAAGAGTTGAAGTATAAACTCCGAGGAAACCAGGATAAAGGAGATAATAAAAATATAGCATACATTAATGAAAAATGAATATTTGTGACATACCATTCAGCAAAATAGATTTTTGATTTTCCGTATTATCTATTGTTTATGCATATAATCATTCACATAGTCTTTGCATATTTACTCATATAATGATGAAAAAATAATTTTTGCTGAAACCAATTGTTCTAAAAAATGTCATTAAGATTGATCCATTTCTCAGCAATGTATTTGAATAATTCCAAAATTTATTGTTTTGTGGGAAGTGTATTTTTACTTTTTTGTTTTTTTCTTATTAGTCATCCATTTTATACACATCAGTGTATACATGTCAATCCCAGTCGCCCAATTCAGCACACCACCACCACCACCACCCCGCAGGTTTCCTCCCTTGATGTCCATACGATTTTTTTCTCTACTTCTGTGTCTCAATTTCTGCTCTGCAAACTGGTTCATCTCTTCCATTTTCTAGGTTCCATATATATGCGTTAATATACGATATTTGTTTTTCTCTTTCTGACTTACTTCACTCTGTATGACAGTCTCTAGATGCATCCACGTCTCTACAAATGACCCAATTTTGTTCGTTTTTATGGCTGAGTAATATCCCATTGTATATATATACCACATCTTGTTTATCCATTCGTCTGTCGATGGGCATTTAGGTTGCTTCTATGACCTGGCTGTTGTAAATAGTGCTGCAGTGAACATTGGGGTGCATGTGTCTTTTTGAATTATGGTTTTCTCTGGGTATATGTCCAGTAGTGGGATTGCTGGGTCATGCGGTAATTCTATTTTTAGTTCTTTAAGGAATCTCCGTACTGTTCTCCATAGTGGCTGTATCAATTTACATTCCCACCAAGAGTGCAAGAGGGTTCCCTTTTCTCCACACCCTCTCCATCATTTGTTGTTTGTAGATTTTCTGATGATGCCCATTCTAACTGGTGTGAGGGGGTGCCTCACTGTAGTTTTGATTTGCATTTCTCTAATAATTAGTGATGTTGAGCAGCTTTTCATGTGCTTCTTGCCCATCTGTATATCTTCTTTGGAGAAATGTCTATTTAGGTCTTCTGCCCATTTTTGTTTTGGGTTGTTTGTATTTTTAATATTGAGCTGCATGAGCTGTTTATATATTTTGGAGATTAATCCTTTGTCCGATGATTCATTTACAAATATTTTTGTCCCCTACTGAGGGTTGTCTTTTCGTCTTGTTTATGGTTTCCTTTGCTGTGCAAAAGCTTCGAAGTTTCATTAGGTCCCATTTGTTTATTTTTGTTTTTATTTCCATTACTGTAGGAGTTGGATCAAAAAATATCTTGCTGTGATTTATGTCAAAGAGTGTTCTTCCTATGTTTTCCTCAAAGAGTTTTATACTGTCCGGTGTTACATTTAGGTCTCTAATCCATTTTGAGTTTATTTTTGTGTATGGTGTTAGGGAGTGTTCTAATTTCATTCTTTTATATTAGTGTCCAGTTTTCCCAGCACCACTTATTGAAGGGACCGTCTCTTCTCCATTGTATATCCTTGCCTCCTTTGTGATAGGTTAGTTGACCATAGGTGCGTGGGTTTGTTTCTGGGCTTTCTATCCTGTTCCATTGATCTGTATTTCTGTTTTTGTGCCAGTACCATACTGTCTAGATTACTGTAGCTTTGTAGTGTAGTCTGAAGTCAGGGAGTCTGATTCCTCCAGCTCCGTTTTTTTCCCTCAAATCTGCTTTGGCTATTTGCAGTCTTTTGTGTCTCCATACAAATTTTAAGATTTTTTTGTTCTACTTCTGTAAAAAATGCCATTGGTAATTTGATAGGGATTGCATTGAATCTGTAGATTGCTTTTGGTAATACATTCATTTTCACAATATTGATTCTTCCAATCCAAGAACATGGTATATCTCTCCATCTGTTGGTATCATCTTTAATTTTTTTCATCAGTGTCTTATAGTTTTCTGCATACAGGTCTTTTGTCTCCCTAGGTAGGGTTCTTCCTAGGTATTTTATTCTTTTGGTTGCAATGGTAAATAGGAGTGTTACCTTAATATCTCTTTCAGATTTTTCATCATTAGTGTATAAGAATGCAAGAGATTTCTGTGCATTAATTTTGTATCGTGCAACTTTACCAGATTCATTGATTAGCTCTAGTAGTTTTCTGGTGGCACCTTTAGGATGCTCTATGTATAGTATCATGTCATCTGCAAACAGTGACAATTTTGCTTCTTCTTTTACAGCTTGTATTCCTTTTATTTCTTTTTCTTCTCTGATTGCCATAGCTATCCAAAACTATATTGAATAATAGTGGTGAGAGTGGACATCCCTGTCTTATTCCTGATCTTAGATGCAATGCTTTCAGTTTTTCACCATTGAGAATGATGTTTGCTCTGGGTTTGTTGTATATGGCCTTTATTATGTTGAAGTAGGTTCCCTCTATGCCCACTTTCTGGAGAGTTTTTATCATAAATCGGTGTTGAATTTTGTCAAAAGCTTTTTCTGCATCTATTGAGATGATCATATGGTTTTTATTCTTCAATTTGTTAATATGGTGTATCACATTGATTGATTTGCCTATATTGAAGAATCACTGCATCTCTCGGATAATCTCACTTAATCATGGTGTATGATCCTTTTAATGTGTTGTTGGATTCTGTTTGCTAGTATTTTGTTGAGGATTTTTGCATCTATATTCACCAGTGATATTGGTCTGTAATTTTCTATTTTGTAGTGTCTTTGTTTGGTTTTGGTATCAGGGTGATGGTGGCCTCACAGAATGAGTTTGGGAGTGTTCCTTCCTCTGCAATTTTTTGGAAGAGTTTGAGAAGGATGGGTGTTAGCTCTTCTCTAAATGCTTGATAGAATTCACCTGTGAAGCCATCTGGTCCGGGACTTTTGTTTCTTGGAAGAATTTTAATCACAGTTTCAATTTCATTACTTGTGGTTGGTCTGTTCATATTTTCTATTTCTTCCTGGTTCAGTCTTGGACGTTATACCTTTCTAAGAATTTGTCCATTTCTTCCAGGTTGTCCATTTTATTGGCATAGAGTTGCTTGTAGTAGTCTCTTAGTATGCTTTGTATTTCTGCAGTGTCTGTTGTAACTTCTCCTTTTTCATTTCTAATTTTATTGATTTGAGTCCTTTCCCTCTTTTTCTTGATGAGTCTGGGTAATGGTTTATCAATTTTGTTTATCTTCTCAAAGAACCAGCTTTTAGTTTTATTGATCTTTGCTATTGTTCTCTTTGCTTCTATTTCATTTATTTCTGATCTGATCTTTATGATATCTTTCCTTCTGCTAACTTTGGGTTTTGTTTGTTCTTCTTTCTCTAGGTCCTTTAGGTGTAAGGTTACATTGTTTATTTGAGATGTTTCTTGTTTCTTGAGGTAGGCTTGTATAGCTATAAACTTCCCTCTTAGAACTGCTTTTGCTGCATCCCATAGGTTTTGGATCGTCATGTTTTCACTGTCATTTGTCTGTAGGCATTTTTTGATTTCCTCTTTGATTTCTTCAGTGATCTCTTGGTTATTCAGTAACGTATTGTTTAGCCTCCATGTGTTTCTGTTTTTTACATTTATTTTCCCTGTAATTGATTTCAAATCTCATAGTGTTGTGGTCAGAAAAGATGCTTGATATGATTTCAATTTTCTTAAATTTACTGAGGCTTTATTTGTGACCCAAGATGTGATCTATCCTGGAGAATATTCTATGTGCACTTGAGAAGAAAGTGTAATCTACTGTTTTTGGATGGAAAGTCCTATGAATATCAATTAAATCTATCTGGTCTGTTGTGTCATTTAAAGCTTGTGTTTCCTTATTAATTATCTCTTCAGATGATCTGTCCATTGGTGTAAATGAGGTGTTAAAGTCCCCCACTGTTATTGTGTTACTGTTGATATCCTTTTTTAGAGCTGTTTGCATTTGCCTTATGTATTGAGGTGCTCCTATGTTGGATGCATATATATTTATAATTGTTATATCTTCTGCTTGGATTGATCCCTTGATCGTTACGTAGTGTCCTTCCTTGTCTCTTGTAACATTCTTTATTTTAAAGTCTATTTTATCTGATATGAGAATTGCTACTCCATCTTTCTTTTGATTTCCATTTGCATGGAATATCTTTTTCCATCCCCTCACTTTCAGTCTGTATGTGTCCCTAGGTCTGAAGTGCATCTCTTGTAGACAGCATATATATGGGTCTTGTTTTTGTATCCATTCAGCAAGCGTGTGTCTTTTGGTTGGAGCACTTAATCCATTCACTTTTAAGGAAATTATTGATATGTATGTTCCTATTGCCATTTTTTTAATTGTTTTGGGTTTGTTTTTGTAGGTCCTTTTCTTCTCTTGTGTTTCCCACTTAGAGAGGTTCCTTTAGCATTTGTTGTAGAGCTGGTTTGGTGGTGCTGAATTCTCTTAGTTCTTGCTTGTCTGTAAAGCTTTTGATTTCTCCATCGAATCTAAATGAGATCCTTGCCGGGTAGAGTAATCTTGGTTCTGGTTCTTCCCTTTCATCACTTTAAGTATATCATGCCAGTCCCTTCTGGCTTGTAGAGTTTCTGCTGAGAAATCAGCTGTTAACTTTATGGGAGTTCCCTTGTATGTTGTCATTTTTCCCTTGCTGCTTTCAATAATTTTTCTTTGTCTTTAATTTTTGCCAATTTGATTACTATGTGTCTCAGCGTATTTCTCCTTGGGTTTATCCTGTATGGCACTCTCTGCGCTTCCTGGACTTGGGTGGCTATTTCCTTTCCCATGTTAGGGAAATTTTCAACTATAATCTCTTGAAATATTTTCTCGGGTCCTTTCTCTTTCTCTTCTCCTTTTGGGACCCCTATAATGTGAATGTTGTTGCATTTAATGTTGTCCCAGAGGTCTCTTAGGCTGTCTTCAATTGTTTTCATTCTTTATTCTTCACTGTGTTCAGCAGCAGTGAATTCCACCATTCTGTCTTCCAGGTCACTTATCCGTTCTTCTGCCTCAGTTATTCTGCTATTGATTCCTTCTAGTGTAGTTTTCATTTCAGTTATTGTATTGTTCATCTGTATTTGTTTGTTCTTTAATTCTTCTAGAGTTTTGTTAAACATTTCTTGCATCTTCTCGATCTTTGCCTCCATTCTTTTTCCAAGGTCCTGGATCATCTTCACTATCATTATTCTGAATTCTTTTTCTGGAATATTGCCTGTCTCCATTTCAGTTAGTTGTTTTTCTGCGGTTTTATCTTGTTCCTTCATCTGGTACATAGCCCTCTGCCTTTTCATCTGTCTGTCTTTCTGTGAATGTGGTTTTTGTCCCACAGGCTGCAGGATTGTAATTCTTCTTGCTTCTGCTGTCTGCCCTCTTGTGGATGAGGCTATCTAAGAGGCTTGTGGAAGTTTCCTGATGGGAGGGACTGGTGGTTGATAGAGCTCAATAAATCTTTAATCTGCTTGTCTGCTGATGGGTGGGGCTGGGTTCCCTCCCTGTTGGTTGTTTGGTCTGAGATGACCCAACACTGGAGCCTATCCGGGCTCTTTGGTGGGGCTTATGGCAGACTCTGGGAGGGCTCACGCCAAGGAATACTTCCCACAACTTCTGCTGCCAGTGTCCTTGTCCCTTGGTGAGCCACAGGTGCCCCCCGCCTCTACAGGAGACCCTCCACCACTAGCAGGTAGGTCTGGTTCAGTCTCCTATGGGGCCACTGCTCCTTCCCCTGGGTCCCGATGCGAACACTACTTTGTGTGTGCCCTCCAAGAGTGGAGTCTCTGTTTCCCCCAGTCCTGTCAAAGTCCTGCAATCAAATTTCACTAGCCTTCACAGTCTGATTCTCTAGGAATTCCTCCTCCCGTTGCCGGACCCCCAGGTTGGTAAGCCTGACATGGGGCTCAGAACCTTCACTCCAGTAGGTGGACTTCTGTGGTATAGTTGTTCTCCAGTTTGTGAGTCATCCACCCAGCGGTTATGGGATTTGATTTTATTGTGATAGCACCCTGCCTGCCGTCTCATTTCAGCTTCTCCTTTGTCTTTGCATGTGGGGTATCTTTTTTGGTGAGTTCCCATGTCTTCCTGTCAGTGATTGTTCAGCAATTAGTTGTGATTCCAGTGCTCTTGCAAGAGGGAGTGAGCACACGTCCTTCTACTTTGCCGTCTTGAACCAATCTCTATTTTTACTTTTTGAGCCAAGTATTGTTAATATTTTTTATGCTTTTCTTTTAGAAGTGAATATTCTTAGTTCCAAGTTCACTAAAGTATTTGTTAGTACCCTGAAATAGTCAATTGTCCTTTCTATATTGCCTAAATTCTATTTCAAAAAAATTTGAGGCAAAGTCAGTATTTGCACAGAATTATGAAATCACTGTAAAAATTTCTCTGTGACAGTATAAAAACTGAATTAAATGTCTTTTCTGGTTTTACTTGCATTTGTTGTAACACATGTGAAATATTGCAATAAATAGTTTTTTCTTTAGCACTTTGTGATATTTAATATGGGGTGAGTATTTTACAGTGTTTTTAACTAGGGACTTTTATTAGTCTATCCTCACAATATCTCTGTGATACAAATCTAGCAATTATACAACTATAGAAGCATTTTTGGTTTTAGTTGCTCTTGTTCATTTTACTTCACTGCGATAAGCAAAAGAAACTCAAGTAAGGAAAAGTCAGGAAGTCAAATAAAATCTAAATATTTCTCACCAGTTCTGTCATTTTTTCAGAAATTGATATTCAACAAGTACAGATGCATTAGAATTCTTGCTAGAATCAAAAATATGGATTGCTTTCATAGTAAGAAACAAGTAAACGGCTTGATAAATTTTGTTAGTATTTCTAGCAAGTTACCCTCAAGAAAGTCTATTGTGTGTTAATTTTCAGTGTGAATAAAGATATTATTGAATTCAACATCCTGAATAGCTATCATTTTTAAACTCTTCATAGTACCACCTAGAATTCAAAGTACAGAAGTACATTACACCGTCAATGAGAATTCACAAGCCGTTCTTCCATGCGTGGCTGATGGAATCCCCACACCAGCAATTAACTGGAAAAAAGACAATGTTCTTTTGGCTAACTTGTTAGGAAAACACACTGTCGAACCCTATGGGGAGCTCATTCTGGAAAATGTTGTGGTAAGTTTAATAGACATGAATAGATACATTAAGCCAGATTATTAATTCACCTTTTTACATCTAGTGACTTAGCTCGGAAATGTATTTTTTAATAATGAATGAAAGAAAGTACTCTTATAAATTCAGGTCAAAAAATTAATTTTACACATATTTCATTTTATGTCCCCGAGAATAGTATTTAGCAGATCGTGAGAACTCATAAGTGGCCTCCTTCTAAAATTATTTTATTTTTGTGGAAATCTGTGTTTATCAGGAAAAATTCTAAGCCTCTGTTATATTCCATGTTTGTAACGATGCATGAGGATGGTTAGAAGAGTAGAGATGTAAGAATATCTGATGTATTATTAAGCAAATACAAAAAGCAGGCTTTTTGCTCTTTTCAGGTTTTTAAATAACTCTTAGTCTTAGGGATCAGTGCAAGCTGGGGTTTTTGAATATTCTTAGGTGGTACTTCGCCAGTCTGCAAAATTGTAGCTATGGGAAGCACCTCAGTTTTTCAGTGTGAGCCCACTTGAAGAGGAATCTGTATCTATGCATACCACATGACTTTTAAAAAAATTATCATGTGGTTTGAGAGTATCAACACTTGGTACTAAATATTAAACATGATTAAAATGTGAATCACTTACAGAGCTTTTGTGCCTATCTTATTCCTTTTCATTACCCTTCAAAGTGCCTAAATTTCATTACAAAGTCTTCATAGAATTAAATTTGAACAAATTAAAATGATAAATTCATCACATTCACTTAGTATAATTTCAGCCTTTAGCCAGACTCCTGGAATTACCAGATAAATAGCTCTAGTGATAGGTTAACTCTGTCTCATGTGCTACTGGAAATTGTATTTATTCAAATCTAAGTTTCCATCAATTCTAAGATGCACCAATATTTTATGTGCCACTAAGACAAAAATATATAGTCAAGTAAACTAGAGAAGATCATCAATTTTTAAGTTGTATCCCAAATTCAGAGATATTAAAAGTTAAAACTATGGATTTTAGAATTGATAAAATAAGGATAAATTTGTTTGCTTGTTTGTTTGTTTAAGCTGGTAAATATCTCCAGTAAGGATTACTCCCAGGTTCAAGAATGTTGAATTAGGCCCCTTAATCACTCTTAGACCTGAAGAAATTAAGTAAGAAAAGTTTAGACTTTTAGTGAGACAGTGACTCAGATACATTAAGAAATATATCAACAGTAAGGTAGCTTATAAAAACTGGATGAAGGACACAAATGATAAGTCTATTTGTGAATAATATGTGCAATCCAGATTTTCAAAAGCTTTACTTCCATAAAATCCTTGATTTTAAACTTAAGTTCTTATAACCTGGGAATTTTAAGAATAGCTAAGTGGTGTCAGAGTGGGGAGACCTTTACATGGAATATGATTTATTCCTGTTTGCCTTTAAAAAAATTAGTATACAACCAACCAAATTTAGATTATATCTATAATGAGTAATTACAATTTTTATGCTGCATTTCCAATCAGTTTTTTGATGCTTCAATGCAAAAATATATATTCTTAAACTTTTTAAAAAGAAGAAAAAGTCTGTAATATGGACCTTAACGCAGTCAGAAGCATTCAGTCATTAATTCAACAAATATTTATTTATCAGTGTGATCAACACTGATTTAGGCACTGGGAATAAATACATCAGGGAACAAAGGAATCAAAGATCCTTGCCCTCCTGGAGTTTATTTCTAGAGGAGGGAGATAGACAATAAAAATAAACAATGTATTGTTTCATACCAGTTGCCAAAAGAAAACAACTGGTATGAAAAATAAAAGAAGAGCAGGGTAAAGGGGATCAGAAGTTGGAGGAGTACAGGTTACATTTTTTTTTTTTTTTTTTTTGCTGTACGCGGGCCTCTCACTGTTGTGGCCTCTCCCGTTGCGGAGCCGTGCAGGCTCAGCGGCCATGGCTCACGGGCTGAGCTGCTCTGCGGCATGTGGGATCTGCCCTGACCGGGGCATGAACCCGTGTCCCCTGCATCGGCAGGCGGACTCTCAACCACTGCGCCACCAGGGAAGCCCCAGGTTACATTTTTAAATAGGTTACATTTTTAAATAGCATAGTCAGAGTAAATGTCCTTTGGGAAGGAGATATTTTGAGCAAAATTTGAAGGAAGTGAGTTAGCTAAGCAAATATCTGGAAGAGGAGCATCCCAGGCAGAGAAAACTGGGATGCTCTTCCCCCAGATTTTAGGGCAAAGAAATTAAGGTGGGTGCAAAGAACGCAAGAATGTAAGGTAGGAACATGTCTGATGTATTTGAGAAACATAAGGCCAGTGAAAGCAAAGAAGAAAAAGAATGAAAAGAGAGAGAAAGAAGTCAGAGAAAAATGAAAGCCAGATACAGGTAGTGTCTTGCAGGTCATAACAATTTTGCATTTTACTCTGAGTAAAATCAGAATCCATGACAGGTTTTGAGCAGGGGAACAATGTGGTCTGCCTTATGTTTTTGCAACATTGCATTGGCTCCTCCTCCCCCTTCCCCCCGCCCCTCTTCCTCCTCCTCCTATTCCGTGAGAATACACGGTAGGGAGGCAAGGATAGAAACAGAAAAGACCAGTTGGGAAGATGGTCTGGAGGCAGAGGAGAGATTATAGGACTCAAAGCTGAACATTAGGTCAATCCTCATCTCTGGCCCAATTTCATTCCTTTTTATGGCTGAGTAATATTCCATTGTATATATGTACCACATCTTCTTTATCCAGATACTATGTGTAAAATGGACAACTGATGGGAACATGCTGTACAGCACAGGGAACACACCTAGTGCACTGTGGTAACATAAATGGGAGGGAGGTCCAAAAGGGAGGGGATATCTGTATGCATATGGCTACTTCATTTTGTTGTGCAATTGAAGCTAACACAGAATTGTAAAGCAACCATACTCCAATAAAAATTACTTTTAAAAAAAAAGGTGAACATTAGCAGAGAAGGGGTGAGAGGTGATTGGATTTTGCACATACTTTGAAGCTAGGATTTCCTAGCTAGATTGCAAGTAGAGTCTGAAAAATAAAAGAATAAAGGATAACTCAAATGTCTGAGAACAAAGGCATGAACAACTGGAAGAACAAAGTAGCCATCAACTGAGATGGTGTGAAGGCTGCAGATAGAACAGGAAGGGGAAATGGGGAGTTCAGTTTTGGACATGAGTGTGAGATGTCTTTTAGACATCTAAGCAGAGAGTTGGAATGAAAAGTTTAATGTAGTTGGAATTTGGAAGAAAGATCTGGGCTGGACATCCTGTTACTCATCAGTAGATAGATGATATTTAAAGCCATAAGACTGGATGAGATCACCAAAGAGAGGTGAGTGCAGATACAGAAGAAAAGAGAACTAAAACTGAGCCGTCTCACATACCAACATAAAGACATTAATGTGGAGGGGAAGCCAGCAAAAGGAGTTGGAAAAGGAGCAACGAGTGAAGTAGGAAGGAAACTAGGGGAATGGGTTGTCCTGGAAGCCAAGTGAAGACATGGTTTTAAAAAGAAGGAAGCCAGAATTGTGTCAAATGCTGCCAATACATCTAATAAAGTGAGTGCCAAGAGCTGGATTTAGCAGGTGAAATTTTGGAATTGCAGGTGTTATTGCCCTTACTCTTGCCATTTCCTTTGATAATTTTGGTGGACTTTGGTGCCACATTACCCAGAAAGCCAACTATGCTGTCAAGATTCTAACAGCCTTTGGGACTATTTGCTCTTTATTTGTACATTTCAGTACAGCAGTTGACGTTTAATAAACTTTAAAGTTTTCTGAGATCTTATTATAAATTCTATAGTTCTATAAGGTATGGGCTTTTGTTTAAATTCTTATACATTTTAAATTATGTTATTTAAAAGCTAGCCAGATGGTTCAGACTACAAGATGGAAATTTAAACTGTCTTTAAAGAAGAGTGCTCCTTTGGGGACCAAGCTGTGTAACTTTATGTATTATATGTAGTATAATGTAAGATTATGTAATTTTAAGCTGTATGATTTTTCTTTCTTTAAGCCAGAGGATTCTGGCACCTATACCTGCGTTGCTAACAATGCTGCAGGTGAAGACACACACACCGTCAGCCTGACTGTGCATGTTCTCCCCACTTTTACTGAACTTCCTGGAGATGTGTCATTAAATAAAGGAGAACAGCTACGATTAAACTGTAAAGCAACTGGTATTCCATTGCCCAAGTTAACATGGACCTTCAATAACAATATTATCCCAGGTTGGTAATTTAATTCTTAAGAAGTGAATAGTACACCCATAGAGAACTCAAAACCAATCTCCATTTTTTTTTTTAAAGCCCAGGAGCCCTCATCCCTGGGAGGACAAGTGTCTCTATTTGTTAGACTTTATGGCCAGCATAAAGATATTGTCTGTAAAGAGAAATTGTTGCATCCCAAAATTGAGTTCTGAAGTACTGCATTTACAAATGCCTTGCTGGAAAATTAGTAATAAGCTTGAGTTTTCTCTGCTATAAAGATTTATGTTAATCACTAGAATTCACCAACTGTATCACCTTAACAATAATAGTATATCTTACTAAAGAAAAATAAACTCTAAAAAACTTAATCAGTACTCTTTTCTGAAGGCGTAATACTAACTTAGCTATTTAAATTTTTAAAGCTTAATTTTCCACATAATATTCAGCAGTATGAAACTTTAAAATATAATTTCCATGGGAGAGAACATGCAAGGTAAACATACTTAACATAATCAGATATTGGCTGGTCTAATCAAAACCTTATTTAGTATTGATTATTTTAGGATTAGCATGTTTATCTTATACTCTATTCCAAGTATTGTAAATACCTTTGTAAATATTTATATCATCATCACTTATGGAGAAGTTCAAATTATTACAAAGTTAATCTTGTTGTTATTATTTATTACCTAACTAGCGTATATTTTCATGATTTCCCGTCTGAGCTGCCAGGTCAGTTGAATTATATTTTGATGTAAATTGTTTGGGAGGAAAAGTGGTGTGAGAAATGAAATGGAAAATGTCATATTTCTGAATGAAAGATTTTTTGAAACCCAGAGAGACTGTGAGCCAGCTTTAGGCAACCCTTTGAGATGAAAGGTGTACTTCAAATCGAAAATTCATTTTGAAAGATGTTTGTTTTCATTCTCTTCTCCTGTTCCTTCTTTTTTTTTCATTCTTCAAACAAGTGTCTAGAGACACAGCACATAGCTCAGGAAGAAATCCCTGGAAAAGGCTCTCTCCTCCAATGTCATAATGAGATCTCTTTGGTTCAGTTGCTGACCAATTCATAAATCTAACCTGCAAAATATTGAGCTGTACTGATTATTTTCCTAGGTTACTGAGAGGTATTTGTGTTGCTTTCTACCTTGTTTCCTTCAGCCCACTTTGACAGTGTAAATGGACACAGTGAACTTGTCATTGAAAGGATGTCAAAAGAAGATTCGGGTACTTATGTGTGCACTGCAGAGAACAGCGTTGGTTTTGTGAAGGCCATTGGATTTGTGGATGTGAAAGGTGGATAAAAAGTCTTCTATTTTAAATTTATTTATGATGAATGGTTTGTGTTTTGCCTCCTTATTGTATAGTAATACAATATAACTTCAATGTATTAATCCATTTAGTCTTATTTCACAGATATGCAAATTCATGACGTAAAAAAAATTATGAACATTCAACTCAGAAGTAGGTAAGCAGTATGTAAAGAGATCATTTGGCACAAAATGGAATCATCCACTTAGGTTATTGAAATGGACAAAATTATCTCATTGATTAGCATGAGCAATTAATTCTGGAAGATCCATGGGGCTCAAAAGTGGCTTTTCCCCTCGTCACTAAATTATCCTTTAAGTAGATCAAAATCACAAAGAAATTATTGGAGCTTCCTTTTTCTTATACTCATCTTTTGTTATTTCCCCAGAACCTCCAGTCTTCAAAGGTGACTACCCTTCTAACTGGATTGAACCACTTGGTGGTAATGCAATCCTGAATTGTGAGGTGAAAGGTGATCCCGCCCCAACTATCCAGTGGAGCAGAAGGGGGATGGATATTGAAATTAGCCACAGAATTCGGCAACTTGGAAATGGCTCCCTGGCCATTTATGGCACTATAGTAAGTCACACTGGAATTGTCAGTATGCACTTTAACTGTCACAATCAATGCCTCTCTATAGGTGCCATGGATGGGAAAAGTTTCTCATGCATTCCTATTTTAATCATAAAATCTGAATCAATGGGTTCTTTTAAAAAACTGAAACAATGGTTCAAATTGATGATTTTTAGCCCTTCAAAGAAGTACAAGCAATAAAATAATTTTGCTGCTTTGTTCTCCATCATTGACCTATTGTTCAACATCAGAAGATAACTTCCTCAAATCTGTTTTAGAATGCGGAAATTGAAGAATTACAACATTGTAAATTACAAATAAATGTTAGATTTCGTCACCAAGTCGATAACTATATTAGGCTGTCCAAAAGCTTCAGTAATTCAGACAGTGATTAGTACTTTAAGTTATTCTAATTTGGGGGTCAAGTGAATGAGATATTTTATCTGAAAAATTCTTAACTAGACTAAATGAGGGTAATTTGTTAACCCACTGTGGAATTAATTAATTAGTATATACTATCCAATCACCTGCTCCAATGGGCCACTCTCAGTCTTTTCTTCTCCTTGGCTTTATTTCAACCTTAGATGTTATTGATCGTCCCTTCAATTTTGAGATGATTTCTACCTCTAGCTACACGAATGAGTCTCAGGCTTCTTCATTACTGCTTTACCCCCCTTTTCCTCTACACAAACATTACTACTTCTGAAGTCCTTGGTACTTCTTCTAATATCAATATTAATACTAATACTAATTTTTTTCCACCATACAATTTCAGATTCCTAACCCTGTACCTTCAACCCTGAAACTCTTTCAAGTTCCATTTACAGTTTCCTACTAGAAATCTCTATTTGGACAATGCATTGATACCCTGATTAAACACCTAAATCAACATCTGTCTCTCTCCTCCCACCGTCCTCCACTTCCTTCAATTCAGTTCCTCTTAACTGACTTACTCTTTCTATTTAACAAGACCAGAATTCTTCTGTTCACAAGACCTTAGCAAAATCTGTGTCTCTAGTCATCAAATCTAAACTCATGAGGTCCTTATTTTCTATAACATATATGTATAAATTTGTGACTTACATTCTGTGATTTGTCATCATTAGTAAATTAGTTCCTCACTTTCTTTCCTACATTTCAAGCTTTCTAAATGGAGGCTAAGCTTAATGTTTTTTTTTAATAACCCCCTTAAGAAAGAACTAGATATTCGTTGATTTGTTCTGATTATTTAATGCTTTTTAAGCTATCTATAAGAATAGTGTTGGCATTTTTCTTTAATAAGATAATTTTGGATAAATGATTGTAAAAAATGTGATTTTCTGCTTAGGTTTCCTGCCAGTTATTGTCCCCTGAGAGCAATGATAGGTTGCTCAGAAAAAATTTAAGCTAGGAATGTCTTTCTCTTCTTTTCTTTAAAAAACAATCTATTTATGTGGTTAAATATATGTAAGTTTTTCTATTTCCATTGAAGTACCGTCTCAAAAACAAAATTGCATATAAAAAAGCATCATGGTAATAAAAAGTGATTTGCACTGTTCTATAGGCACATATTTTTATAAAACACTGCTTATTTCCGTAGAATGAAGATGCCGGTGACTATACATGTGTAGCTACCAATGAAGCTGGGGTGGTGGAGCGCAGCATGAGTCTGACTCTGCAGAGTAAGCTGCTTAATCAAACTCTAATTAAACACTTGTTTTAAGAAATGTCCATTTAATTGTTCATTTAACTTTCTAGCAAGTACATTAATGGTAGCTTTCAGAGTCTGTCTAATTTACTTTTCTGCTGCTGATGGAGCAGCTGTTACCAAGCATAAGACTGATATAATTTTGCAATATATTTTATCTAACACATGCAGCTCACACTTGCAATTGCTTGGTAGCAGAGCTTTTTGTGTTGTTTGCAATATATTCAATCAAGTACCCTTCGTATAGCTCCTCGTGGTTGTTGTAATGAACTTACAAAAATATCATTTTCTGGCACTTGAAAAATAAGTGTTGAAAATAAAGACTAATGTAAGTGAACTCAAGAGTGCTCCAGCTTGGGGCTTCCCTGGTGGCGCAGTGGTTGGGAGTCCACCTGCCGATGCAGGGGACACGGGTTCGTGCCCCGGTCCGGGAAGATCCCACATGCCGCGGAGCGGCTGGGCCCGTGAGCCATGGCCGCTGAGCCTGCACGTCCGGAGCCTGTGCTCCGCAACGGGAGAGGCCACAACAGTGAGAGGCCCACGTACCGCAAAAAAAAAGAGTGCTCCAGCTCGATTGCTGTCAATCTGCCGTGAAATAACTATGTGCTCCAAGCAGGATTATCATGTTCATGATGAAGGCCCTCAGTATAAACCATTGGAAGACAGGTTTTCATAATTAGAAAAACATGAAAGACTCCAATGGCTCCCTGGACAGTCCCCAGAACCACTTCAGGGGCTGACCCGAGAACAATGTTATTCGGTTGACAATTTAAGGAAATCAGCTTATTTTGAGACTAGGCTCAGTAATTAACGGGATGAATTCATTTACATTTTCTTTATTCACTATTGAGAGATGCTGTAGACTAGCATTTACTAATGGCTGTTTGCCAAACTAACAGCTGTTTGCCAAACTACTATATATATACCATATTTTCTTTATCCATTCATCCGTGGAAAGACACACTCAGGTTGTTTGTATGTCTTGCTAAGACAATGTTTTATTAAAATACATATCTACCAAATGATAACTTTGTGGGATGTCATTAGGAAAAAAGTAGAGTGCCATGATTGAATAAGTCTGAGAAAAAAATAGATTAAACAAGGTTTATTCATTTATTAAATATATAAAGAGCACCTAGTATATGCCAAGCCCTGCTTAGGTGCACCGATTTCTTTACTGCAGATATTTCCAGAAATGTTAATATGCAGATGTGAGTTAGTTATAACTCAACAAGAGGAAAATATAATATTCTACATTTCCCCCCAAAAATGTTATTTCCATGAAACCTTCCTCACCCCTTTGTTGGGTGAGTGTAGGTAGGTCATCTTATGATTAATCTCTCCTGGAAGAATGTTCCACTGACAGTTTAAGAAAAGCTGCATTAGATTAGATTTAGCTCATCTACATACTGACAATAAATTCATTGTAATAAATGAGGGATATAAAAAAGCCAAAAATATAATTTGTTTAAAATTAAGATTAAAGCACCAGAAGGAATGTCTTCATTTAGATAAAATGCTTGTATTTAACTGATCATTATGTGACTGATAGAATTAATTCAACTTTGAAAGATGTACATATGGAATTTTATTGTTAATTTATAGCCTTATGTGCAGTTGGAAATGTTCAAATGTGCAATCTAAATTAAGATTCTAAGTTTTATTTAACACTTTCTTTGGCCATAATAATATGAACAGACAAGCTCATCTATTCATTATGTTGTTATTTGGTGTTACATGATTACTTTATTCAGCAACAGTTTATTGAATACATAATGTAATCTCATCACTGGGAGAGAAGGAAAAGCACCAGCCCTGAAAGTTCCTAGAGTGATGTTAATGTAAACATCAAGTAAGAAGGCAATTGTATAGGATGATGTGGGCATATATATGAATAATACATTAATAACACTCACTGAGGGATTCAAACCTCATATGAAATAATTACTTTTGTAAAAGACATGTCAGTGGTACCTTTACATAAAACACTAGCATAGGAATATCACAATAAAACACATTTTACTTCTATTTTTATGTTCCATCATTCCAGATACATTTCCTGGTCTATAATGTGCAGCCACTGCCTTGAATTATATGATTGCATTAACTCTCACTGAGCAAATCATTCCACCATTCAATTCAGTCTCACTAAAACACCACTGTCGTCCCGACATACTCTATCAAGAATAAGCACAATCCCCTTTGCTTACCTATTCAAACATAAAGCCTTCTGATTTTCTTATAAGATTTTAACCAAATGTTTAGAACCTGCATGCTACTGCTCTCCTGGATGAATCATCCTTTCAAAACTAAACCCATCTCTATGCTATTTCCTTCTCTCCAGGGAGCCTCCTTTCTGCTATATGTAATCTTACTCATTTTTAAAAATCCAGTCCAGGCTTCTTCTCCATGAAGTCTTTCATATTCTATCCTGACACTGTGGACCAGTATAAAGATAAACATTCTGTCAGCAGTTTTTTGCAATTCCTTTTACATTCTTTCCAACAACTTTATTTGAACAGCTATCATCCAGTATAGATACTGTTAACCTCTTCCTCCTTCTTGAAACTCCCTTTGGTTGCCAGGATACCCTTTTCTCCTGAGTTTCTTCAAGGAAGAAACTCAATTACAGGCTCATTTTCTGTCCATTTCTTAAATAATGATGTTGTAATAGTTTATGTCTTTGGATCTCTTCCTCTGATTTTAGACTCACTTCTGAAGCAATCTTATCCACTCATGAAAGACTCACAAATCTATATTTCTAGCCCATATCTCTATTCTGAGCTCTGGATATGAATATCCAACTGTGGTGTAGACATCTCCATTTGAATGTCCTACAGATATCTCAAGCTCAGCAGTTCTAAATGGATGCAAATTATCATTCCTTACTCCCTCCCAACAAATCTGTTCTTTCTCCTATGTTCTACTGGATTGCCCAGAGATATACTATATTGCCCAAATCAAAACCCTGTAGTCATCAATTCCTCCCTTTATGCCATACCATTCAATGGCTAAGTTCTATCACTCCCACCTTCTTAACAATTCTTGAACATTTTCCTTTTCCTCTTCATTTCCAGTGACATGCTTTTGTATGATCTATTGAGTCACTATTGTTTGTGCTCCCAGATTACCACACATTTACCTATTGTATATTAAATTCTATTCTACCGATGCTATTACCAAATTCTACAGGTATATTATAGCACAGCTCAATAATGGGTTATTTGTCTGTCTTATAAGTGGACTGTTAGCTCCTTGAGACTAGAAATTATATCTGTGCCCCCAGCATCTAGCACAATGGCAAAAAGTAGGTTCTTAATATATGTTTATTAAAGAATGATGACCACTGGTGAAAGGATAAGTTGATAATGACTCCCTACCTCAAAAATAATGTAAGTGAAAGAATTGAATGTTCACCATGTAAAACACAGACAAAAGCAATGATAATAACAGCAACAGTACTAATAATATTGTGTGCTTACCTTGTTAACAATAACAATAGTACTAATAATGTTGTGTGCTTACCTTGTGAAGAGCTGTGCTTACATCATCTTAGTCGAGTCAAACAAGATCCTGTGAACTAGGGACCATTTTTAAGGACACAATGATTCAAAAAGGTAGTAAAGAGCAGAGACAAAATTTGAATCCAGAAAAGCATGACTGCAGAACCCATGCTCTAGGCTAGACTGCTTGGGGATTTTAAATTTTTGCCATTTACTAAATAAAACATTCTATCAATAGCCATTACAACCTTAATAGTTGAGAAGCTACAGTGTATTAAAGAATCAGCCTTTTTTCAAAATAATGTTACTATATAATATGGCTTAAAATGTTAATATAATTCCACAAAAGCTAAGAAATACTATGTGCTTTTTTCCATAGGTCCTCCTGTTATCACTCTTGAGCCAATAGAAACCATTATTAATGCTGGTGGCAAAGTCGTCTTGAATTGTCAGGCAACTGGAGAGCCTCATCCAACCATTACATGGTCCCGTCAGGGGCACTCTATCCCCTGGGATGAGCGAATTAATGTGTTGTCCAACAACTCATTATATATCACCGCTGCTCAGAAAGAAGATACATCCGAATATGAATGTGTTGCTCGAAACTTGATGGGTTCTGTCCTTGTCAGAGTGCCAGTAATAGTCCAGGGTGAGTGTGATTCGTTCACCCTGGGATATTCATGTTAAACAGCACCTGGAGTGATCCAAATCATAAAAATCATTAAGCATCTTAGTCCAAGTCTCCTCTACCTTTAAGATACTTCTAGATTATAGGGCTAGGACAAAAATCACATCACAAACTGAAAGGATTGAAACAATACAGATGAGAGCTGCAGAATACCAAGTTAATAATTCAAAATCCCGAACTGAATTTTGTATTCAAAACTAGGTTAAATTTATTCTCAAAAATCAATGCATATTTTTGCTTTAAAGAATGACTTATTTCCAAAAGGTAAATAGCATATAAATTTCTTGGTCACTGACTCTTTCAACAGCCATGTCCAGATGAGTCAGGACTGGAGCTGGGAAGAAACTCTAGTTAGCAGTTTGAAGTACTTCTCTCTTGCTTAGGTTTTAATTTTACAGTAAAGAAGAGCTTCCATAAGCAATCTCTCAGCCTTCATAGATTCAGCGCTAGACCCAGTGCATATCTTAAATGAAATCTGACTTACAATTTTTTTACTTACAAAAACAGAGACCAAGTACAATGTTTTACTTGCAGTTCATGGTGGCTTTTCCCAGTGGTCAACCTGGAGATCCTGCAGTGTCACCTGTGGGAAAGGCATCCAAAAGAGGAGTCGTGTGTGCAACAACCCCTCTCCAGCCAATGGTGGGAAGCCTTGCCAGGGATCGGATTCAGAAATGCGGAACTGTCAACATAAGCTGTGTCCAGGTAAACCTCTTTATTCACCGGACAGGCATGTGTTCAGTAGATACTCATTTCTGTTCCCTAACTATGGCTTGTCTCACTATTAGTTCTTTCAACTGAAATATATCTAATGGTGTAATGTGTCACCTTTGGATAGTGGATGGTAATTGGTCAGAGTGGAGCCCTTGGGAAGAATGCACAAGGAGCTGCGGACATGGCAACCGAACCAGGACCAGAACTTGCAATAATCCATCAGCTCAGCATGGTGGGCAGCCATGTGAAGGGAATGCTGTGGAAATAATCATGTGCAACATTAGACCTTGCCCAGGTGAGCATCCACCAATAAGCAAAACTTGCATCTTTCTAACTCCTACAAAGGAGTTATAATTACCTTTTCTTCTTTATTGTGAAGAGATGTTATGGCCTCAACCCTTGAACATATTCATTTTCTGTGTTCTTAGTCCTGTCTCATGGATGAACTTGTGAAGGTATGACATTAATCAGTGTTACATCAAATACCTGATATAACTGAACATGATAAAAGGCTCTAAACTGTGGTGTATTTTTAATCATGTAGATTTAATCAAATTAATGGAATTTTAGAGATAATGAGGACCTTAGATAACAGCTAATCCAGTCATTCGTTTTCACATGAAATAAATGAAGCCTAGAGAGGTTAAAGACCTGCCCAGAAACACACAGCTGGTGAGGAGTAAAATAATATTAGCTACCATTCACTAAATATGTGTCATGTGCTAGGAACCATGCTCAGTACTTTATCTACATGTTGTTTTTGACTTTGTGAAACAACACTACAACATAGGTATTTTAGGGTTCTAGGTATCTTCACTGTAAGAACCTTTGCTGCAGGCAGTTTTGCTGCACAACTAAACAGACCATAAGACAATTTTGTTGTTAAAGATAAAATAAAAGAGGGACATTTAAAAGGATATAATTAAGATGAAAAATTAAAAACAAAATTTTTAAAACATTTTGTCACGAAAAATGAAAATACAGAAAATATTTGAATACATTTAAAATGTGTGTAAATTCATGTTATAGTTGTATTGGGGTATGTCTTAGAAAACGATGATACTTCCTTTCTCAAAGTTGATCATTAAGGATTCAGGATCTTTTGTTGGACATAAATTCTTTTTGACATACAAAAAATCTACTGTAAGTCTTTTCAGATATCCCTGAACGTAAAATGAACAGACGAGGGATGCTGCTATTCCTTATCAATATATGTAACATACATAACTGGTCATACATATCTGGACTACATTTAAATGTTCCATCACAATTTCAGTCCTTATATTTCACCAAATCATCTAAGCCAGATTCTGTCCCAAATACCAAAATTCTGGCTACATAATGTTCTCCACTATCAAATAGCAAAAATTTTCACCATTTTCAAGAAACTTACCGGGAAGCATGTAACCGTTTCCTTTTGCGGCGATAAGAGGAGCTTGATTCTTTTGCCTCCAACTTCTAATATTGTGTGATAGATTTTATAAAGACAGCTTGGAGAGCAATCTGTAGTATCTGAATTAGCTAAAGAATCGATAATTAATGCTCTTGAAGACCGTTATGAATTACTAGCCGCCCCTTTTATATTTGCCATAGCTTGGTAAACTTTTGCTTTTGACAGGTGAGAGGGATGATTGTGCTCACCAAAGGATTTGCAAACTGATGTATTATCAATTTAGTATAGTATGCGATCTGGCTTTACACTCTCTCACTTCACATTTCCAGTAAGTTTTCTTATCACCGTATTTTCTATCAAGTCATTATACATAGTTGTTATCATCCACTATTTTCAGACCCTCACATCTGCTCGTCACTGTAGTGACCATTATGAGGCCTAAGATGTATATAATATAAAAATGGGAGCACTGAGTCAATGGAGAAATGAAACCACTGTCAAATAGTTGAAACCAAACTGTCGAACCTGTTGATCATTGTTCTATCTTTCACAGCAAAATTGCCTTACAGCCAATTAGTTGGTGGCAAAACTGTTTGGGGCAAATATTCTTACAGTGAATATACTGGGTGTGGTATATTAGGGCTCTTTCAGGTTAAAGTGACAGAAATCAAACTTAAATACGTAGCTTACATAGAAACTTCTACTTTCAGGTATGATTGAATCCAGGGATTTGGCTAATGTTTTTACTAGCATGTTTTCACTAGCATGTTTTCCATCTGTCATCTCAGCTTTCCTTTCTCTGCCTTTATTTCTCCGTTAAACTCTTTCCATGTGGTGGGAAATATGACTTCCGGCAGCTGGCTCACAGCGGCCTTATAATCTAAGGCCTCAGAGGAAAAAAGTTCCTCTCTCTCTCTCTCATAATTTGTATCAGCCTCTGAGAAAGAACCCTCTTTGATTTTGTTTGGGTTCCAGGCTCACCTCTGAACTCAGGTAGTCCAGAAGGATACTGCTCTGAGAGCCAGCTTGGGCTACTTGCCCACCTTGTATCAAGAGGGGCAGGGTTTCTTGTTTGACAGCCTGAAAGAAATCATATGGAATAGAAGAGTGGCTGTTCATTCATTAATTCATTCTTTTAATCATTCATTCATCCAACAGATACTTATTGAGCACCATTCTAACTGCTGTAATTAGAATATCATTCAGATATTGATAAGCATACAGGACAAACTCAAAGAGTTGAAGTGATAGAGCATAACTGGGAGAGCCACCTTAGCTGAGATGGTCTAAAAAAGGGATATTGACAAACAAAAATGAGTAGTAGTTACCCTCTGCATTGGATATTGCATTCTGTTGTACAGAAAAGGAAACTAAGATTCAGAAAATATATGATAATTAATTCATTGAGGTTACATACCTACTAAAAAGTAAATTAAGGATGTGAACCCAGGTCTGTCTGATTCCCAAGCCAATTTGCTTAGATCCTGGGTATCTTGATTTGCAGTTCAGAACTTCTATTACGTTACAAAAATTAATCTGTTATGAAATCTTAAACCAAAAGCCAAGTTTTTTTAATCTTGAAAAATTAGAAATCTAATTATAATAGAATAATATATCAAAGCAAAAAGAACCAGAAATACTGGATTAGAGCAACCTTTGTACAGTTTGTCAGCTATGATATCTAATGTCTATATAATGAAAAGCTAAATGATATTAGTAAATGTCATAAAACAAAAGTCAGGATTTTTTTTCTCTTCATGTTGAGTAACTATTGGCTTACTGCTGTTTTGCTCACTTTTCTATTGGCTTACTGTTCTTCAGACTTTCTTTGGTTATCTCCCAGCCTCTATATTGATTGAATTTAGCTGTTATTTTGGCATATTGTCAGTGGTGTTCTGGATCTTGCCACTGAGAGCATGTATCTCTTCCCACTGAGAGTTTAGTGACATCATATTAGTAGGTAGATATTGACCACAGTGGGAGTGTTTTGCACCACAAAAATTGCAGATGCTATAATTCAGAGTTTCCCTCCCTACTCCCAGAGAGCTGGTTGTTAAACATTTATCAGTATACCACTGCAAAATGGGCAAATAGCCAAAGACAGTCTTTTTCATCCAGGGGGTATGTCAGCATCTTAGGGACTGAAGAGATTTTCTTTTCATACATGGTTGGATTCAACTTGCTATATTTTGTTGAGAATTTTTACATCTACGTTCATGAGAGATATTGGTCTGTAGTTTCCTTTTCTTATAATGTCTTTGTCTGGTTTTGGTATTAGGGTAATGCTGGTCTCATAGAATGAGTTAGGAAGTAGTCTCTCTGCTTCTATCCTCTGAAAGAAAGGTAGAGAATTGGTATAATTTTTAACACAAACATTTGGTAAAATTCAGCAGTGAACCCATCTGGTACTGGTGTTTTCTGTTTTGGAAGGTTATTAATTATTGGTTCAATTTCTTTAATAGATTCCCCCTCTTTTATTTCTGATATTAATAATTTGTATTCTCTCTCTCTCTTTTTTTCTTGGCTAGCCTGACTAGAGGCTTATTGATTTTATGATCTTTTCAAAGAACCAGCTTTGGGTTTCATTGATTTTTATCTATTGATTTCCTACTTTCATTTTCACTGATTTTTGCTCTAATTGTTACTATTTCATTTCATCTTACTTTGGATTTAATTTGCTCTTCTTTTTTAGTTTCCTAACATAGAAATGTAGATAATTTATTTTGATCTTCTTTTCTAATATATGCATTCAATGCTATGAACTTCCCTCTAAGCATTACTTTTGCTGTATCCCACAAATTTTGATACCTTATGTTTTCATTTTCATTTAATTCAAAATATTTTTAATATCTCTTTAGATTTCTTCTTTGACCTAGGTATTATTTAGTAGTGTGTTGTTTAGTCTCCACATATTTGGGGATTTTGCAGCTATCTTTCTGTTATTGATTTCTAGCTTGATTCCATTGTGATCTGAGAGCAGACATTATATGATTTCTATTCTTTTAAATTTGTTAAAGTGTATTTTATGGCTCAGAATGTGTTCCACCTTGGTGAATGTTCCATGTGAGCCTAAGAAGAATGTTTGTTTATTCTGCTGTTGTTGGATGAAATAGTATATAGATGTCAACTACATCCAGTTGATTGATGTTGTTCTTGAGTTCAATCATTTCCTTACTGATTTTCTGCCTGCTGGATCTGTCCATTTCTGATAGAGGAGTATTGGAGTCTCTGTCTATTATGGTGGATTCATCCATTTCTCTTTGCAGTTCTGTTAGTTTTTGCCTCACATGGTTTAATGAGATTTTCTTTTAGTAAAAATTTGTGCTTAATCAAACTTATAGAAAAGTTGCAAGAATAGTACAAGGAACTTCTGTATACCCCTACCCAGATTCACCTATTGTGTATATTTCCTAAAACAAGAACATTCTCTTTTATAAACAGTTATCAAAATCAAGAAATTTAACATTCATACAATACTAATTAAGTCTTATTACCTAATCCACAGTTCACATTCAAATTTTATTAGTTGTCCCAGTCATATATGCTTCATAACTCTTTTCCCACTGCAAGATCTAGTCCAGGATCACACTTGTGTTTATGTGTCAAGTCTCTTTAGTCCCTTTCAACTGGAACAATTCCTTAGTCACTTTTTACCTTTTATGGCCTTGCTATTTTTTAAGTATACAGGCTAATCATTTTGTAAAAGAGTTTCCATTTAGATGTGTCTGATATTTCTTCATGATTAGATTCAGGTTTTGCATTTTGGCAGAAACATCACAGAAATGGTTTTGTGTCCTTCTCAGTGCATCATATGAGATAGCGCATGATGTCAGAATTTGTCCCAAGCTGGTGATGTTAACTTTGTTCACTTGTTTAAAGTGGTGTCTTCCACTGTGTAGTTACTATTTTTACCTTTGTAACGAATAAGTATTTTGTAGGGAAACTTTAAGACTTCATAAACATCTTGTTTCTTATCAATCTTTTATCTACTAGTTTTAGCATCTACTTATGATTTATTTTTGTTTTAAATCAGCTATTGCTATGATCTTACAAAACATTTATAACTCCATCATATCTTCTACATCTACTATTGGCTTTCTTTTTTTATTTTTAATTGCATTTTTTTTTTTTTTTTTTTTTGCTCTTTGGCCGTGCTGTGCACCATGTGGGATCATAGTTCCCAATCAGGGATTGAACCCACACCCTCTGCATTGGAAGCACAGAATCTTAACCACTGGAACGCCAGGGAAGTCCCCTACTGGCTTTCTATTGTAAGAAAGAATTTTCTTTCTCTTTCTCCTTTTTTTTTCAGTTATATCAGTAAGAACTCAAATATCATTTCATTCAGTGGTTTATAATGCACTACTGTCTTCATTTATTGTGATGCACAAATTGTCCTAGATTTGGTTAGTGGAGATCCCTTGAGGGATCCTAGCTTCAGTGTCCTCTTGATATGTCCCCATCATTTCATGAACGCTTTGACTTTCTGGTACGAATTGATATTTTAGGCCTATCTTGTCCTCCCCCAGTTAGAAGATATTTCTAAACTGACAATCCTCCCTCTAAAAAAGATGGGTATCTTCTGGGGTAGGCCATCCTGCTGCCATTTGAGTCAATCATAAAAAATATATTGTTACAGATTACTTAAAGAATGAGCTTTTTTTAAGTGTTATTCTGAAAATCGATGAGAACTTTGAGTGAAGAATAGCAGTACTAGCTCAGAGCTCACACTCATGTAATACTGTGTTGTCTTATACTGCTCAAGGACTTTTCATCTATCAACTCATTATTCCTCATGCCCATCCTAATAAGGTAGGTTCTTTGCTTATCCACATATGGCAGATGGTGAAACTAGGTGCACAGAAGCCAAGTAACTTGTCAAGGATCGTACAGCTAGTAAGGGCAGAGTGGTTATTCAGGCCCAGGGTATCTACTCCAGAATCCCTGCTCATAAGCACCGTACTCTCCTACCTTTCCAGAATCAGAACTGCAACATAGTATAACAACCAACTCATCTATTATATTTTACTCTTTTTTTCAATGTACTAATTCCTCCATAGCTGTTTTCTTTTGTATTATATTATTTAGATACCATGATGTTTTATGCCTTCTCTGGTTTATATTGTCTTTCCTCTTTTTTCTTGCTATCGTTCCACTCACATCAAAGAAACATTTCAACTCTACCGCATTTTATGCCATGAAATTTAATTTTGGTTAGGGTTTTCTGTATTGATTTTAAAAAATTAAAAGGATCTTAAGCTGGAAACCTCTATTCATACATAATAGAAACTACCCAGATAATAAATGAACAAATGTCACCTAATTGTGGTCCTCCAAAAAATGCATGTATCATAAGTCTTTATATTGTAAGAGATAAAGACTTTTGTTAACCAACAGCCTTGGAAATAGAACATATTAAAATGATTGGAATGGCAGAATTTTGAAATCCCGTAGTCCATATATAAGAACCATGAGCATCAGTAATCTGAATTAATAAAGAAGTCGTCTTGAGTAATACCTGCCATTTAATTAAAGGCCTTCTTCTTTCCTTTTATGTTTCATCAAATAACTTTTAGTGCAGATTCTTGTCAGCTGAAATAAATTTGTGTGACTGTGTCTAAAAAGTATAAGAATATGTAGTCAGTTCAACTAGAAAACAGTTAATTAAAAGAAAATTCAAGATATGTTTTAAAATATTTTCTAAACAAAGCAACAAATGATAATTCCATTCCTTGTTTTTCAACTTATTCTTATAGATTGTGTTAAGAGAATATTTAGACAAGACCTTACAGCCCTATGGTTCATATCTTGATTAAACTGGGTGACCACAACAACAAACTTTTTGAGCCCTACATCTAGAAAACACCCCTCAACAAAACTATGACCTGATACTGACTTATACATAAGAGAAACCATAATGTTGATTCTCAGCCCCTGCACCTGGTAGGAAACATAATGTTGTTCCAGTCTTGTGGTCAGATGGTGTAATATGTTAGTGACCAAAAGGAAGGCCTTAATATCATTCCTTGGAAACTCCTGGTCAATTTTTACTGTTGTTTAGGAAGCAGGTGAGTGTTATTTAGAACTCTTATTTCATGAATATTATGTAATGGGGAAAATTTTTCAAAGAGTTAACAACTGTGCAAATCATCATGTTGTTGAAAAGTCCAAGTACATTTTAAATGTGAAGGTGAATCACACTTAAAGATGTGGCCTTGCAGTCTGGGGTCCAGCTTCTCATTATGGAGACATTTGTATTGTCCATAACCGCATCTAGATTTGTTATACAGCTTTGCTTCTTAGCTTCTGGTCCCTTCCACTTTCTCCAGAGCTAAGAGTACAAATACTTAGCTAGGGGTAAAAGCTCAGATTTTATTTACATATAGTAGTTTGATTAAATTTAATTTAATTTAATTTAATTTTGGGGGGGTGCTTCTTTTTTTTTACATCTTTATTGGAGTATAATTGCTTTAAAATGGTGTGTTAGTTTCTGCTTTATAACAAAGTGAATCAGTTATACATATAGATATGTTCCCATATCTCTTCCCTCTTGCATCTCCCTCCCTCCCACCCTCACTATCCCACCCCTCCAGGCGGTCACAAAGCACCGAGCTGAACTCCCTGTGCTATGCGGCGGCTTCCCACTAGCTATCTACCTTACGTTTGGTAGTGTATATATGTCCATGCCTCTCTCTCACTTTGTCACAGCTTACCCGTCCCCCTCCTCATATCCTCAAGTCCATTCTCTAGTAGGTCTGTGTCTTTATTCCTGTCTTACCCCTAGGTTCTTCATGACAGTTTTTTTTCTTAAATTCCATATACATGTGTTAGCATACGGTATTTTTCTTTCTCTTTCTGACTTACTTCACTCTGTATGACAGACTCTAGGTCTATCCACCTCATTACAAATAGCTCAATTTCATTTCTTTTTATGGCTGAGTAATATTCCATTGTATATATCTGCCACATCTTCTTTATCCATTCATCCGATGATGGACACTTAGGTTGTTTCCATCTCCGGGCTATTGTAAATAGAGCTGCAATGAACATTTTGGTACATGACTCTTTTTGGATTATGTTTTTCTCAGGGTATATGCCCAGTAGTGGGATTGCTGGGTCATATGGTAGTTCTGTTTGTAGTTTTTTAAGGAACCTCCATAGTGTTCTCCACAGTGGCTGTATCAATTGACGTTCCCACCAGCAGTGCAAGAGTGTTCCCTTTTCTCCACACCCTCTCCAGCATTTATTATTTCTAGAATTTTTGATGATGGCCATTCTGACTGCTATGAGATGATATCTCATTGTAGTTTTGATTAGCATTTCTCTAATGATTAATGATGTTCAGCATTCTTTCATGTGTTTGTTGGCGGTCTGTATATCTTCTTTGGAGAAATGTCTATTTAGGTCTTCTGCCCATTTTTGGATTGGGTTGTTTGTCTTTTTGTTATTGAGCTGCATGAGCTGCTTGTAAATTTTGGAGATTAATCCTTTGTCAGTTGCTTCATGTGCAAATATTTTCTCCCATTCTAAGGGTTGTCTTTTGGTCTTGTTTATGGATTCCTTTGCTGTGCAAAAGCTTTGAAGTTTCATTAGGTCCCATTTGTTTATTTTTGTTTTTATTTCCATTTCTCTGGGAGGTGGGTCAAAAAGGATCTTGCTGTGATTTATGTCATAGAGTGTTCTGCCTATGTTTTCCTCTAAGAGTTTGATAGTTTCTGGTCTTACATTTAGGTCTTTAATCCATTTTAAGCTTATTTTTGTGTATGATGTTAGGGAGTGATCTAATCTCATACTTTTATGTGTACCTGTCCAGTTTTCCCAGTACGACTTATTGAAGAGGCTGTTCTTTCTTCACTGTACATTCCTGCCTCCTTTATCAAAGATAAGGTGACCATATGTGCGTGGGTTTATCTGTGGGCTTTCTATCCTGTTCCATTGATCTATCTTTCTGTTTTTGTGCCAGTACCATACTGTCTTGATTACTGTAGCTTTGTATTATAGTCTGAAGTCAGGGAGCCTGATTC
>NW_021703774.1:42823794-42938823 GCF_005190385.1 Monodon monoceros | reverse complement strand
TATAGTCTGAAGTCAGGGAGCCTGATTCCTCCAGCTCCATATTTCATTCTCAAGATTGCTTTGGCTATTCGAGGTCTTTTGTGTTTCCATACAAATTGTGAAATTTTTCGTTCTAGTTCTGTGAAAAATGCCAGTGGTAGTTGATACGGATTCAATTGAATCTGTAGATTGATTTGGGTAGTAGAGTCATTTTCACAATGTTGATTCTTCCAATCCAAGAACATGGTATATCTCTCCATCTATTTGTATCATCTTTAATTTCTTTCATCAGTGTCTTAAAATTTTCTGCATACAGGTCTTTTGTCTCCTTAAGTAGGTTTATTCCTATTTTATTTTTATGTTGCAGTGGTAAATGGGAGTGTTTTCTTGATTTCACTTTCAGATTATTCATCATTACTGTATAGGAATGCCAGAGATTTCGGTGCATTAATTTTGTATCCTGCTACTTTACCAAATTCATTGATTAGCTCTAGTAGTTTTCTGGTAGCATCTTTAGGATTCTGTATGGAGAGTATCATGTCATCTGCAAACAGTGACAGCTTTACTTCTTCTTTTCCGATTTGGATTCCTTTTATTTCTTTTTCTTCTCTGATTGCTGTGGCTAAAACTTCCAAAACTATGTTGAATAAGAGTGGTGAGAGTGGGCAACCTTGCCTTGTTCCTGATCTTAGTGGAAATGGTTTCAGTTTTTCACCATTGAGGACGATGTTGTCTGTGGGTTTGTCATATATGGCCTTTATTATGTTGAGGAAAGTTTCCTCTATGCCTACTTTCTGCAGTGTTTTTATCATAAGTAGGTGTTGAATTTTGTCGAAAGCTTTCTCTGCATCTATTGAGATGATCATATGGTTTTTCTCCTTCAATTTGTTAATATGGTGTATCACACTGATTTGCGTATATTGAAGAATCCTTGCATTCCTGGGATAAACCCCACTTGATCATGGTGTATGATCCTTTTAATGTGCTATTGGATTCTGTTTTCTAGTATTTTGTTGAGGATTTTTGCATCTATGTTCATCAGTGATATTGGCCTGTAGTTTTCTTTCTTTGTGACATCTTTGTCTGGTTTTGGTATCAGGGTGATGGTGGCTTCGTAGAATGAATTTGGGAGTGTTCCTCCCTCTGCTATATTTTGGAACAGTTTGAGAAGGATAGGTGTTAGCTCTTCTCTAAATGTTTGATAGAATTCACCTGTGAAGCCATCTGGTCCTGGGCTTTTGTTTGTTGGAAGATTTTTAATCACCATTTCAATTTCAGTGCTTGTGATTGGTCTGTTCATATTTTCTATTTCTTCCTCGTTCACTCTTGGCAGATTGTACATTTCTAAGAATTTGTCCATTTCTTCCAGGTTGCCCATTTTATTGGCATAGAGTTGCTTGTAGTAATCTCTCATGATCCTTTGTATTTCTGCAGTGTCAGTTGTTACTTCTTCTTTTTCATTTTTAATTCTATTGATTTGAGTCTTCTCCCTGTTTTTCTTGATGAGTCTGGCTAATGGTTTATCAATTTTGTTTATCTTCTCAAAAAACCAGCTTTTAGTTTTATTGATCTTTGCTATCGTTTCTTTCATTTCTTTTTCATTTATTTCTAATCTGATCTTTATGATTTCTTTCCTTCTGCTAACTTTGGGGTTTTTCTTTTCTTTCTCTAATTGGTTTAGGTGCAAGGTTAGGTTGTTTATTTGAGATATTTCCTGTTTCTTATGGTAGGATTGTATTGCTATAAATTTCCCTCTTAGAACTGCTTTTGCTGCATCCCATAGGTTTTGGGTCGTCATGTCTCCATTGTCATTTGTTTCTATGTATTTTTTATTTACTCTTAGACTTCTTCAGTGATCACTTCGTTATTAAGTAGTGTATTGTTTAGCCTCCATGTGTTTGTATTTTTTACAGATCTTTTCCTGTCATTGATACCTAATCTTACAGCGTTGTGGTCAGAAAAGATAAGTTGATACAATTTCAATTTTCTTAAATTTACCAAGGCTTGATTTGTGACCCAAGATATGATCTATCCTGGAGATAGTTCCATGAGCACTTGAGAAAAATGTGTATTCTGTTGTTTTTGGATGGAATGTCCTATAAATATCAATTAAGTCCATCTTGTTTAATGTGTCACTTAATGCTTGTGTTTCCTTATTTATTTTCATTTTGGATGATCTGTCCATTGGTGAAAGTGGGGTGTTAAAGTCCCCTACTATGATTGTGTTACTGTCGATTTCCCCTTTTATGGCTGTTAGTATTTGCCTTATGTATTGAGGTGCTCCTATGTTGTGTGCATAAATATTTACAATTGTTATGTCTTCTTCTTGGTTACATCCCTTCATCATTATGTAGTGTCCTTGTCTCTTGTAACCGTCTTTATTTTAAAGTCTATTTTGTCTGATATGAGAATTGCTACTGCAGCTTTCTTTTGATTTCCATTTGCATGGAATGTCTTTTTCCATCCCCTCACTTTCAGTCTGTATGTGTCCCTAGGTCTGAAGTGGGTCTCTTATAGACAACATATATATTGGTCTTGTTTTTGTATCCATTCAGCCCATCTGTGTCTTTTGGTGGGAGTATTTAATCCATTTACATTGAAGGTAATTATTGATATGTATGTTCCTATTCCCATTTTCTAAATTGTTTTGGGTTTGTTATTGTAGGTCTTTTCCTTCTCTTGTGTTTCTTGCCTAGAGAAGTTCCTTTATCATTTGTTGTAAATCTATTTTGGTGGTCCTGAACTCTCTCAGCTTTTGCTTGTCTGTAAAGGTTTTAATTTCTCCATCAAGTATGAATGAGATCCTTGCTGGTAACAGTAATCTTAGTTGTAGGTTTTTCCTCCTTCATCACTTTAAATATGTCCTGCCAGTCCCTTCTGGCTTGCAGAGTTTCTGCTGAAAGATCAGCGGTTAACCTTATGGGGATTCCCTTGTGTGTTATTTGTTGGTTTTCCCTTGCTGATTTTAATATGTTTTCTTTTTATTTAATTTTTGACAGTTTGACTAATATGTGTCTTAGCGTGTTTCTCCTTGGATTTATCCTGTATGGGACTCTCTGTGCTTCCTGGACTTGATTAACTATTTCCTTTCCCATATTAGGGGAGTTTTCCACTATAACCTCTTCAAATATTTTCTCAGTCCCTTTCTTTTTCTCTTCTTCTTCTGGAACCCCTATAATTCGAATGTTTATGCGTTTAATGTTGTCCCAGAGGTCTCTGAGACTGTCCTCAGTTCTTTTCATTCTTTTTTCTTTATTCTGCTCTGCAGTAGTTATTTCCACTATTTTATCTTCCATGTCACTTATCCATTCTTCTGCCTCGGTTATTCTGCTATTGATCCCTTCTAGAGTATTTTTAATTACATTTATTGTGTTGTTCATCATTTCTTGTTTCATCTTTAGTTCTTCTAGGTCCTTGTTAAATGTTTCTTGCAGTTTCTCTATTCTATTTCCAAGATTTTGGATCACCTTTACTATCATCATTAATCTGAATTCTTTTTCAGGTAGACTGCCTATTTCCTCTTCATTTGTTAGGTCTGGTGGGTTTTTACCTTGCTCCTTCATCTGCTGTGTGTTTTTCTGTCTTCTCATTTTGCTTATCTTACTGTGTTTGGGGTCTCCTTTTTGCATGCTGCTGGTTTGTAGTTCCCGTTGTTTTTGGTGTCTGTCCCCAGTGACTAAAGTTGGTTCAGTGGGTTGTGTAGGCTTCCTGGTGGAGGGAACTAGTGCCTGTGTTCTGGTGGATGAGGCTGGATCTTGTCTTTCTGGTGGGCAGGTCCACGTCTGGTGGTGTGTTTTGGGGTGTCTGTGGCCTTATTATGATTTTAGGCAGCCTCTCTGCTAATGGAGGTTTCTCTGTGAGACTAGAGAGGCCATGCTCCTTAGTAATGATCCAGAGAACTAAGTAAATTAGTAATCCTTCTACCCTTCTCTTGCCCTGCTTAGGACTAAGGATAAGAACAAATGGAGCCAACCAGGTCCTGACTGGCCCTCCTGTGTACTTTCCTGCATCATCTTGCTGCATGTTTCCCATCACTCACTAAGCTCGCTACTCTTGGCTTCTCAGATGTGACAAGCCACCACCTCCCAAAAGGGCGACACATGCTGTTTCCTCTACAAGGAAAGCCCTTTTCCTGCCTTCCTTGACTGAGCTAAGACCTTAACTTTCTTCAGATCTTCAATCTATTTTTACCTCCTTCTCAGACTTCCCTGAGTGGTAGATATCCTATTCATTAAGATATACACTTCATTTTTACATTTATTTGTGGAATTCTAATTAATGTTTATCTCCCCTATTCAGACATAAGTGCTGTGAAGGCAGGCTTCATGTCTTTTTTATTTTCTTTCTTACCATTCTATCCTCAGTACTTGATGAACAAATGAATATAATCCAGAACATAAAGGGTGAATCAATGTGAAAAAAATGTTTCCTCTCACTAGTAAAATAATGCAAATTAAAATGGTGAAACACTTTACTTATTGACTTTTCTCAGACTGAATACAATTGTATTTCTCCCCAGTATATAATACATGATAACAATATCTGAACCACCTAGCGATTGTTTAAAAATATATTCAATTAAAAGGCATTAAATAATGAATATTTTAAAATTTCACTGTTAGCCTCTTCCCAGTACATTTCCCTCTCTTGTCAAAGCATGTACTCCTTAACCACCAGTTCTGTGTTAGTAACCAATAATTTTGTTGAACAATGGAAAGAAGGCATAAAATTACTGTAGAGTTACTTTTAAAAGACTGTATGATTGTTTTTCAACATAATTGTCTTGGTATGAATTTTGCAACAATGTTAAAAGTACAATATTCTTCTCAAGTTAAACATTTTCCAATATATTTGTAATATGAAGAGCTTGGTAAGCCCTTGATCTGAAAGTCAAGATGAACAATAACCCTTAGATACTTCACATTTATGTTGACAGTGGCCTGTCACAAGACTTTGGAGCTGTTTTGTTGGCAATCCCTCCTTTCCCCTCCGTGTTCTCTTGAAGGAGGCAATAGATGAAAGAATATGTGTTTTGATGACAAGCAGATCTGTGTTCATATCCTCACTCTACTGCCTCTTAGCTGGGTAATCATGGGAAAAGTTACTTGATTTCTCTGGACTTTATTTTCCTAGTCTGCAAACTGTGGCTGTTTAAAACTACCTTATAGGATGTTTGCTAGAATTTAAAGAGTTAATGCATATTAAGTGCTTACTGTAGCACGCATGACATGCTCAGTAAACTCTCATTATTATCATGATTTCATCACCATCACCAAATACATACTTTATTTTGGCTTTGGGACTGGATGCCGAATGAATTCTTTGGATTGTGAAATAATACTATGATGTACGTAGACTGGAAGGATCCTAGATTTATATGGCTTGATGAGTGTTACATGAGAGTAGAATGTTTTTAAATCTTACGTATTTCACTCTTAAATTCAGATGTCATATGATCTTCTAAATGTTTGAGAGGAGACTTGGAGCATCTTTGAATACTGGCTTTCTTTTCTCCCATGTAATGTTGATGAAATTGTTTCCTTATCCAAGAATGTTTTTTCTTCCCGCAATAGGTGGGCCCCAGCGAGCCAGAGGAAGTGTTATTGGAAGTATTAATGATGTCGAATTTGGAATTGCTTTCCTTAACGCCACGGTAACAGATAGCCCAAACTCTGATACCAAAATAATACATGCCAGAATTACCAATGTACCTCGCAGTCTCGGTAAGTCTCTTTGCTTACAAAAGTTGTTAATGAGCCTCTTTTAAAAAACATATATTTTTCTTTTTCATCTATTATTAAAATTTCTAGACGATGCTACTACTACATGATCAGTATAATAGTCCTTAGTTTTATCCCAGTGGTAAACACTTAAAGACACATGAGATACTGATATTTATTTTGCTGTTATTCAAGTTTATTTAGGATTCATCCTTTTGAATAACATGCTATGAATAATAATAATGGACTGTAAATATTTTGCTCTGATATCTTATTTATCCCTTTTCCTCTAGGTCCAGCAATGAGAAAGATAATTTCCATTCTAAATCCCATTTATTGGACAACGGCAAAGGAAATAGGAGAAGCAGTCAATGGCTTTACCCTCACCAATGCGGTCTTCAAGAGAGAAACCCAAGTGGAATTTGCAACTGGTTAGTACCAGCTGAACTTATTATTCTATTACTATTTAAAAATATGATTGCTTTAAATGTTGATGGTTAAGAAAAATACATTATATGTTCCCACAGAGAATAATTTCAAAGTTTTGTTGCCATCTTAGCATAAATGATATAAAAGCAAGTTTATATTTTCCTATAAACTTTTACTGACGTGGGTCTATAAGAGGCCATGTGTTTTCAAATAGTATAGTGATTTTTATAGTCTGAAAGCTTTTTTTCATCATCTTTCCTGTATCTGTTTTCTTTAAATCCTTAGAGAGGGTTTTGAAGGCCAAACAGCAGGAAGATGAGCCACTGCTAATATAAACTAAAGGCTTTTGTCTGTGAAACTGAGAGTCAATTAGGATATCTTATAGAGAGTCTTTAATCAAAAAAATGGAAATGAAAACAAGCAAAGCTAAACACTTTTCGCTTTATCCTTAGTCTTAATGAATACTTATTAGCAATTCATGGCCCTTTCCAAGGGTCTACAGCTTTTTATAGACCTCCATTTCTAACATCTTTGAAGGTGGTCAGCTCAGCAGCAGTGATCTTTGAGAAAGAAGGGCTGAGGGAGGGCATAGCTTTAATAAGCCCAGAAGACATGTGGGTCTCTGTATGGCAATCCACTTACAAAGATGCCCCTTTGCTACTTCTTATTTTTCTTTAAGCATTTTTAAAATATTCATTTATTTGGCTGCACCAGGTCTTAGTTGTGGCACGTGGGATATCCCGCATGCAGCAATGAAGATCCCCTTTGCAACTTCTTAAAGCATCCGAAAGAACAAAGCCCTGGGGCCAGACTTGTGGCTATTGCCAGTCTGCCTGGTCAAGCTTTCTATCCCTTCTCACAGACAAGCGATCCATTTTTGTAGAACTGCCTTTCTCTTGCTTGTGAGTTAAAAGTGTGGAATCCTTCACCTAATCATAGGCTACATTTTTGCCACAAAAAAAGAGATTTTAGAATCAACTTAATTCAATCAACCTAAGTCTTTAATTTGGGGACGAAGTGCTAATTTAATTCTCTTATGATCTGTGTTTAATCAAGTTTGAAGTACAGTAACATAGCTGAACTGGTATATAAAGTAAATCTGCTCTGTGCTTACACAAACCATATATATATATGGTTATATATATATTACTATTGAAATGAACGAATTCTAATTCCTAGGAGAAATCTTGCGGATGACTCACATTGCCCGGGGCTTGGATTCCGATGGAGCTTTGCTGGTAGATATCGTTGTGAGTGGCTATGTCCTGCAGCTGCAGTCACCTGCTGAAGTCACTGTGAAGGTAAAATGCTAGGATAACTTGCGTTCGCTGTTTATTGGAGTAACAATAAGAGTAGGAGTAAAAGAGTGCAGAAAACTTGTGTAGTTTCCCTTGTTCATTTTGGGGAGTAAATGTCTAAACCACTGAAGTTAGGAATGGCTATCTGGTCTTTGTTTAAAAATCTTTATGGACAAGTCTTTATAAGCTCTTAGTAGTTTTATTACCCTGCTTATCAGGACCAAGATCACAGATTTGTTGATTTAAGCCATTTGTTTAACTTTCTGTAGACAAAGAGAATACTAATTCTTGCATTAAAGTTTTTGTAGACCATCCTTAGAAGTATTCCAGAAATTAAAGAATGGTAACAATCACCCTTTCACATTTTTTTTTGACGTACAACTGAGTCCCTTATTAAACTATAACTTATGACACTAAAATTATGAAACTAAGGTATTCACAATTAAAAGGTTCAAATTTTAGTTCCTGAACACTACTGTACAATTACAATTTTATTTAGAATTATATATTTTTATCCCCTAAGCCTTTTTTTTATCTCATTCTACATCTCATAGTACCCTCAAGAAAAAAAAATAGGATGAGCCATGCTAATCCTCAAATCTGTACTGTCTTTCTTAGGATTACACAGAGGACTACATTCAAACAGGTCCTGGGCAGCTGTATGCCTACTCAACCCGGCTGTTCACCGTTGATGGCATCAGCGTCCCATACACATGGAACCACACTGTTTTCTATGATGAGGCACAGGGAAGAATGCCTTTCTTGGTAGAAACACTTCATGCATCCTCTGTGGAATCTGACTACAACCAGTTAGAAGAGACATTGGGTTTTAAAATCCATGCTTCAATTTCCAAAGGTAATCTGGTTAAAGGAAAGTACAGCTCTCTAAGCTATGCAGTCCTTTCTAAATGGGTAAAAGAATCCCATTGATGCCATTCAAAATAAGGATATTAAGGTATAGACTGAACACGATGACATGTTTTTCTTGTGTGTTGCCCATGTTTCGTAGGTGAAGTCCTGTGGTAAGGCCAATCCCATTGGCATTCTAGTACATTTAGTTTACTAATAGGCATCTTCAGGTGGCATAGTGGAGTTGTTACTGTTCTAGCCTATATACACAGAGAGGTTTAAAAATATATCCTCTGTCAACGATTTTTCTTTGGGTAATAAAGTCCATTTGTTCTTGTTCTGAATCTTATATTTGACAGAATTTTTTTAATTCCTGAAGCATGATGTAAAGGTGTATCTTAACCTAAACTAGCCAAAAAAAGTTTCCATATTTTAAAAGCAGCTTTTAAAACCCGGGAGGCAATCATTTCAGCTGCCATTTATTGTTCTTGGAAATTATAACTTTTGAACTGCTTTCCCTTGATCTCAGCAGTCTCCCTATGCTGTGTGGTGCTTTGATGTGTCTATACTCTGAGATTTCCTTTTCAGTTGTAAGAGGCAACACGACAATTAGCATTCCATATCCCGCGGGGTTTTGATGCTAGGAGATACTTGCATGTGGTTATGTTATAGGCACTAACTGTTTGAATGACTTTAGCTTTGAACTTTAGGCTCCCATGAGACACTTCAAATGATTCAGAGTGGCCTGGTGAATGTATGTGTTTTGCTTTGTGCTGGCTTTCCTAAAATAGATGCAAGTAGATTTTAACCATCATTTTGCTTACCATGCTCAGCACATACACTTAAAATTCATTTTCACTGTTTACTCTTGCTTTCATCAGTTGTGCATGTGACTGTTTTCTTCTTCAGCATCTATCAGAACTGCTTCATCAAATTTAAGGTCATAGTAATATAGGAGTATATTCACATTTTTTTGAGCTAATCACAGATTCACGAAGCCTCATAGCCAGTAGAACCCGTAGCCCTACACCTACTCCAACCACATGTCACCACCACCTCATTTTACTATTGTCATGCATGTTAAGGTAACTTGGACAAAAGAAAAGAGCCACTGGAATGAAGAATTATGTTTTCTTTTCCCCAGTAATACGTACTTTTCAAAGTTAACCTCTGTTTCTACTTTTTCCAGTACTCCATATAATTTTTAAAAAGATAACTTAGCACAAGACTTTAGTTAAAAATGAATTTATATCATCTGGGACCAGAGACATTAAAGTGATTTTTGAAAAGTCATGTACACTTTCTACCCAGTCATGCTTGAAGGTCTTTATGGTTTAAGACCTTCCTTGGGACTTGGGTCCCACAATAGAAGGAAACATTATAGGACATTTAAAACCCCTTACTATCTTGGATGCTATGAGTCTATGAATTACATCTGATGTAGGTGCCCATTTGTTGTTGATATTGTTCCTGTGAGTTGCAAGAATTGTGTATCTGCAATTTCTTTGACCACCAGGGAACAAGCTTGCATTCTTAGTTGCTTGACCAGCATGTTCTTTCTCTTTGTTGGGTCTAGACTAAACCTATGGTTACAATGCAATTGGAATTGCAGAGAGCTTGAAGAAAGTTCAGATTTCTAGGTACAAAGATTTTAGTTTAGCTAGTCTAAGGTAGGGCCTTGGAGTCTGTATTTTTAACACAGCCCCTAAATGATTGAATTGTAAGCAGTCTTTACGCTGGCATTTGGAAACTACTAGTCAAGACAATTCACAAATATAGAAATTTTTAAAAATTAAATGAATTCATATCTTTAAAATTTATTTTCAAAATATAGTTATAAAAATATTTATAGTTTTACAAATTAATCAGAAGGAGATAAAAGAAATTTAACTACAAATAAAATTTTTAAAGCTTCCTCATGGGAGAAAAACAAAATATATAGTTTTTCTTTGTGTATATTTAAACTTATTTGCATTACATATTATGGACAACTATGATTACCCTTAATATATATAAGAACCTTAAAAATCAATAAGAAGGCAAATACCCCAATAGAAAAATACATAGTCTGTGAACAGGAAATTCACAAAGGAAGAAATAATAATGACAAAATGAATGTGAAAAACTGTACCTCATTAATAAGCAAAGAAAGAAATGTAAATTAAAACAATGAGGTTCCGTTTTCCAGTTATCATTGTCAGAGATTAAAATGTAGGATAACCACTCAGTATTGGAGAGGTATAGGAAACAAATACCCTCCTACACTGCCAGCAGAGATTGTAGATTTGACATTTCTGGAAAACAGTATGTATGTATCAGTAGCCTCTCAAATGTTCACATCTTTTTAGTTATCTCATTCTAGGAGTCTGCCCTAAGAAAATCACAGAAATGGCCAAGAATAAATGTCCTGAAAGAGGTAAATATGTAAATGATGGCACAGATGTATGATAAACTAAATATTCCTTCAAAAGTATTCTAATGATTGCTTATTTATTCATTTAAAAATATTTAGTGAGTACCTACTGTATACCAGATACTGCTCTAGGTATTGACAATATAGCTATAAACAAGTGACAAAGGAGAATGTACATGACATAACAATCATTGAAAAATAGTACACAATATGGCCCACATCACAGTGATTGTAAGGAAACCTTTATACTGGTTAAAAACACAGATTCCCAGGCTTCTTCCTTGGCAATTCTGACTGGGGTAGGACCAGAGGGATCTATATTTTTAATAAGCTCTCCAAGAGATTTTATGATCAGTAAAGTTTGGCAACTGTTAGTCTGTAAAGGATCCTAACTTAATTTTTTCAAGTATATACTGATAGAAGTGACTGCAGGGAAAAGCACCAAAATCTTGGCAGTAGTTTGTTCCAAGTGACAAGGTTACAGGGAATTTTATACTTTTTAAAGTTTCTACAATTATACATTACTGTAACAGAAACAAATATTTTGTATTGTCTCCCTACTATGACAAAAAGTAAACCATAATATAATTCAAAATAACATGATTTAATTACAACAGAAAGAATAAATAAAAGGAAAATAGTTGATAACAAAATGTTATGTATTTCAATATGAAAATCTTTAGACATTACTACACTGGAAGTTAAGAGAGAAGTATTTACATGGCTGAACCAATATTTAGAGGCCCAGTGTGATTTTTTTAAAAAACATTGAGTAATTCTTGGTAATGTTCTGAATAAAACAGTGTATAATCAACCACCCATTTATATGACAGCTGCATTTCTGGAAAGTTCATTGTATATTTTAATCACACAAAGAAACAGTTTAATATATGGAAGATGGGTTCTAGCCTTAGATAATTACAAACAGCTTTCTCGCTTCCATGACAACTTTTCAGGGCAAGGGACACATCTTCATCTTGCATCGTTATCCCACACATTGCAATACTTAAAACCTTCCCCAGGGTCTTCCCCACTCCCTAAATTTAAATAGGCTTCCCTATTAAATCATGTCATTATAATGACAACCAAAGTCTCTCCCAAAAACCTTCCCAGATGCCACTCCATGGAAGATATCTCCCCATTTAGAACCAGAAATCTAAAGCTTCTATCAGATAATAATTTATGTTTACATTACACATTTTTCCACAACTACGTCCCCAACACAGTACTGTACACAACATACTGGCTGCATTAAGGAATGTTTGAATAGTAAATAAAAATGAAGCATGAATTATAATCACCACCTGAATTGTATTCTTGAGTTCAGTGGTTGAAAGTCACACAGACTTGCATCTAAATCCTTGCTCCAGATTATATTAGCACTTTGACTTCAAGCAGTTTACATGTCCTCAGTCTCAGATTCTTCATCTGAAAATTGGTTATGATGGGAGTAGGGCAGTTCTGTGGTTTAAATGAAATACAGCACATGAAGCTCACCGTACTGTATGACACTCAACAATCATTTAGCAACATGCTCCGGATGTTTCTATCCCATCCATCCTGTCCCCATTCCCTTGAAGGTGCAGGAAGCCTTGGATGCTCTCAGGGTCATGTTTACACTCAGGGTGGAAATGGATCATGAACCTCTCTACTTTCGCTTCATGGTTTATAGCAATTTGATTGCCTAGAAATAGCAAGTAGGGGTCTAGCTTTCTAGTCAAAGAAATATTTTCATTGGAGCATGTTTCTTCCACCCTCCAAATATATAAATGTACAGAAGAGTTTTGAACAGTTTCATGCTCTCAGCAGGGCTTAAATAATATTGTAATTGAGACTCTCCAAAGTAGAATGAATCTGAAAAATTAATGAATGCCCAGACTCCCTCTATGAAGAGCACCTAAAACAATAGTAAAAATAAACAAACAGTTTCATGCATTTAGAATTGAAGGAAAATCTAAGATAATTTCTAAGAGATTGAATATGAACTGAACATAAAATTTCCCTTGAGAGAAATCTACTATACCTATTATATCAATGATTGTCTTTTAAGGTGTGTGTGTGTGTGTGTGTGTGTGTGTGTGTGTGTGTGTGTGTGAGATTACTTTGTTAACTTGAAAAATGTTTAAGTTTTTGCATCTCAATAACGTTTCAAAAATATTTGCTAAACGGCTCAACACCAGTCAAAACAGAGTTACTTTCCAAGGAGATTCCCTAACCTATTTATTCTTGTTAATAGTTTTTTTTCTGACATCTAACTTAAATCTATTCTATTGCTATAATGATATGCCTGTTTCTTCTCGCTTTGACTACCAGGAAGGAAAACCCTTGGTTACACCTAGGAGGACTTAGACCCAGATTCTTCACAGTACAAATGGAGGAGATCTACAAAAGGAGAGGGTTTCTTCACTAGAGTTTGTTTTTCACTGGTATAAGTTATTTTAAGTGGCTTCAAAATAGCAATCCTACTTCTAGAACAAACAGAATAAGTAAATGGCTGGAAGAACAGGACTTTGCCTGTGGTTATACCTGGCATTCATATTGATTTGGATCCTTTTTCATTATCAAAGAGTAATTAATTTTCTTTTGATTAATGTGAACAACCTAAACAGAAAATCTGCTTCCAGTGGCTGGCTGCTTGCCAACAATCTCTGTATTATGATTCATTTAGTTCTTGGTTGAGAAACAGTAAAACTTTTCCATTCTGCTTGTTTTCACCTATTGCATTTGCTGTGTCATGCGTTCCATCCTTGGCATATGTTCCCAGAGAAGATGGTCCTGGGGAGAAACAAGATGCTAATGTTCTAACAAGCCAGTTAATTTTGCTTTTCTCTCTATGGTAGGAGATCGCAGTAATCAGTGCCCCTCTGGGTTTGCCTTAGATTCAGTTGGACCCTTTTGTGCTGGTAAGTATGGAAATAAATCATTCATTTTTATTTTTTATTAAGCTGTTAATGCTACCATTTAATAGACATTTACTGTCGTTTTGCTAGATATTTAAGAATCACAACAGTCTTATAAATGTCCCATTTTACAGGTGAAGAAATTGAGATGTGAAAAAGTTAACTGCCTAAGATCACTCAGCTATCTAGTGGCAGAGCTAGATTTGAATTTAAGGTAGATACAAAGCCCTTGCTCTTCCGATTAGTCCACAATCAAGTGTGTCAAGGATCATGATCAAGTAAAGGGGTAGAGGGAACACAGGGACAAAACGCTGGACTTCGTCTGGCCACCTGATTGCCATGAATGTGGAACAGCAGTAATTCAACTCTAAGTCACCTAACCTGAGAACTGCTTAATCGTAGGATAGGGCTGGATTGTGGGTGGAGGACTAATGACTAAACCAGCCTTGTGCCATCCAAGTACCTGTGCAAGAGGGTCACGGATAAGTAAATAGCTAAGTAAATGACTTGAGGAGCTCAAGTTAGCATACATAGTGCCTTGCTTTTCTTTCTTTTTTTTTTAATAAATTTATTTATTTTATTTTTTTTATTTTTGGCTGCGTTGGGTCTTTGTTGCTGCACACGGGCTTTCTCTAGTTGCAGCAAGTGGGGGCTGCTCTTCGTTGCAGTGCGCGGGCTTCTCGTTGTGGTGGCTTCTCTTGTTTCGGAGCACGGGCTCTAGGCATGTGGGCTTCAGTGGTTGTGGCATACGGGTTCAGTAGTTGTGGCTCACGAGCTCTAGAGTGCAGGCTCAGTAGTTGTGGCACACGGGCTTAGTTGCTCTGCAGCATGTGGGATCTTCCTGGATCAGGGCTCAAACCCCTGTCCCCTGCACTGGCAGGCAGATTCTTAACCACTGAGCCACCAGGGAAGCCCCACAGTGCCTTTCTTTTTGCTGGTAGGCAATGTAATGTAGTATAGTGGTAAAAAGGTGGTCTTTAGAAACTACACTGCCCAGGTTCAGATCCCAGCTCTGCAAATAATGACCTATGTGACCTTGAGCAATTTACTTAACCTCTTCTGCCCAGGTTCAAATCCCAGCTCTTCGAATAATAACCTATGTGACCTTGAGCAATTTACTTAACCTCTTTGTTCCTCAGTTTTATCATGCAAATGAAGATAGGAATAAAAATACTTAGCTCCTAGGAATGTTGAGGAATGAGTTAATGTAGGTAAAAAGCATTTAGATCACAATAAATTGTCATTATATCTCAGCTGTCATCATTGTTGTTTTAGAATTAATCTAACCATTTATTCACTCTCAGAGATAATTTGAGGACCCCAAATTAATTTTTATTTCGTGTTTCCATCCTGTGGCACTTAGAGCATTTTCTGTTACATTTGATTCATTCATTGGCCTCTATAAGCAACTCTTTTCACCAACTTTAATAACTCCTTGAAAGTAGGGCTTCTTCATACTAATTGGGTCTTTTTGTTTCTTCTTTCAGATGAAGATGAATGTGCAGCAGGGAATCCCTGCTCCCATATCTGTCACAATGCCATGGGAACTTATTATTGCTCCTGCCCAAAAGGCCTCACTATAGCTGTGGATGGAAGAACTTGTCAAGGTAGTCACAAAGCTAAGTCTAATCAACACATTTAAGCAGTGGACATGGCAGTCTCTGACCTAGGAAAAGCGTGGTAGACCAGTGCTCTTCTTTCCTACTCTTTCTGCCCCCACCTTCATTAAGTTGAAAAAGTAAGGAAGAGGGAATACTGCTCACACACTGCCTTCATATGGGGTGCTCTGTGGACAGCAATGCCTGTAGTGACTCACTCAATCCCCACAACACAATGAGAAGAGGCAGGCAGGACTATTACCATACTCCTTTTACAGGGATAAAAGTAGGAAGGAAGAGGTTTATAAAGAAATTTAGTAAATTGCACAATCATGGTACGTTAAAGAAAAATGCACTTTTCTATCAGATTCCAGGTATGCTTCAAAGTTAGAACTTGTATAAAAGCCTAGTTGTATAATAAACTAAAAATGATGAAAAGAAGAAAGGATTTCTTCCTCTATGCCCAAGGAGACCCCCTTCTAAATGCTAAAGAGAGAGAGAGCAGGGGCATAGGAGTAACTTTTATGGAATGTCCAGTATGGATTGGGCACCTCATAAACATTATTTAATTTTCAAAGCAATGCTGAGAGGTGGATATTATTATCATCATTTTACAGATGAAAAAACTGAGATGTCAGAAAGGAGAAGTACCTTTTTTCAGCCACCTAATTTATAAGTGGTCTGTTGGATGGCTTGGTCTGTGAAGACATCACACTGTCCTGCTATGAGCTTGTCAACTACTCAACCCACCTGAAATGACACACCCCCAAAATTCGCCATTTTTGCTCTTGTATATTTCAAGTGTCATTCACTGCTTTTCTTATCCCCGTTTCACAACAGTTTCTTTGGTTTTCTTCAGTTCCCCCTAGTTGAATGACTCACTTTGTTGCAGATATTGATGAGTGTGCTTTGAGTGGACACACTTGCCATGCTGGTCAGGATTGTGACAATACCATTGGATCCTATCACTGTGTGGTCCGCTGTGGAGTTGGCTTTCGAAGAACCAGTGATGGGCTGAGTTGTCAAGGTATACAAATGGAGGCCCTTGCTTTATCTTCATTGTATTACACATTAAAACCCCTGCCTGTTGAATCACTTAAACGCTCTTTAATAGATTGAGCTTCTTAGTAAAATGTTTAAGTGTAATATGCCATGGCTATTTTAAGTATTTGTAACAAAGTGGTTTTGAATAAAACTTGCCTGTAATATTTGAGAGAAAAGATCATACAGCATGATCTTAATAGAATCTATTTAATAAAACTCCATTTCATAAGACTGAATATTTACTGCAGGACTTAAATAGAACTTATTATTTTAGAGCAGTTTTAGACTCACAGCAAATTTGAGTAGAACATAAAGAGATTTTCCATATTCTCCCTGCCGCAACTCATGCACAGCCTCCCCTGCTACCAGCATCCTGCACCAGACTGGTACTTTTTTTTTTTTTTTTTTTTTTACCAAGGATAAACCTACATTAACACATAATTACCACCCAAAGTCCATTGTTTACATTAGGATTCACTCCTGGTGTTGTATATTCTATGGGTTTAGACAAATGAATAACGTCATATATCCTCCATTATAGTATCATACACAATAGTTTCCTTGCCCTAAAAATCTTCTGTGTTCCACCTAGTCATCCTTTCCTCTCCCAACCTCCAGAAACCACTCATCTTTATTTATATATATATATATATATAAAAATCATTTTTTGGCTGTGCCGGGCTTTCTCTAGTTGCGGCAAATGGAGGCTACTCTTTGTTTCAATGTGGTGCCTTCTGTTTGTTTCCGAGCTTGGGCTCCAGGCATGCAGGCTTCAGTAGTTGTAGCACGCAGGCTCAGTAGTTGTGGCACACGGGCTTAGTTGCTCCGCGGCATGTGGGATCTTCCTGGACCAGGGCTCACACCCGTGTCCCCTGCACTGGCAGGTGGATTCTTAACAACTGCACCACGAGGGAAGTCCCTCATCTTTTTATTGTCTCTCTAGCTTTACCTTTTCCAGAATGTCATGTAGTTGGAATGATGCAGTATGTAGCCTTTTCAGATTGGCTTCTTTCACTTAGTAATATACATTTAAGATTCTTCTATGTCTTTTCATGGCTTGATAGCTTATTTCTTTTTAGTGCTGAAAAATAATCCATTGTATGAATGTACCACAGTTTATCTATCCATTCTACCGAAGGACATCTTGGCACTTACAAATTTAAGCAATTATGAATAAAGCTGCTATCAGGATTTTCCAGAGGAAGAAACACTGGATACAAAATGAAATTCTTAATAGTAGAAAGAATGAATGAATTATGGTACATCTATACCATGAACCACTATGCTGCCATTAAAAAGAATGGAATGAAGCTCAACTGTTTGGCTTAGACAAATAGCCAACAACCGTTTGGCTTAGAATTCCATGAGGCGTTGTTGAGTGAGAACACCAAGATATAAAAGAGTGTACGCAACTTGTGTAGAAAAGATTATGTGACGGGAAAACAAACAATAACCAAAGAAAAAGGAAATGGACTTATATATTTAGGAAGAGATATAGGTTTACATAAAAGAGATATGTTATTATTTATATTAGATTGTTAATGTAAGTTGGCTTTGGTGGACAAGGGAAGCCAAGTGAAAGAAGAAGAAAAAACTGCACTAAGAAAATCTTTTAAAAGTATATGATCACAGATCAGGGAGGAGACAAGATGGCAGAGTGGAAGGACTTGAGCTCACCTCCTCTCATGAAAACACCAAAATCATGACTAACTGCTGAAGAAACATCGACAAAAATGACCTACCAAAAGAACCAAAAGAAAAAAGATATTCTACATCCAAAGACAAAGAAGAAGCCACAACAGGGTGATAGAAGGGGTGCTTCCATGATATAATCAAACCCCATACCCACTGAGTGGGTGACTCACAAACTGGAAAATAATTATATCACAGAGGTTCTCCCACAGGAGTGATAGTTCTGAGCTCCCCATCAGGCTCCCCAGCCTGGGGGTCTGGCATTGGGAGGAGTAGCCCCCAGAACATTTGGCTTTGGGGCTTGAGTGCAGGAGCTCCACAGGACTGAGGAAAACAGAGATTCCACTCTTGAAGGGTGCACATACGGCTTCACATGCACTGGGACCCAGGGCAAAGCAGTGACTACATAGGACCCTGAGCCAGACCTACCTGCAGGTCTTGGAGGATCTCCCAGGGAGGTGGGGGTCACCTGTGGCTCACTGTGGGGGCAAGGACACTGGAGGCAAAGACCCCAGGGAATATTCATCAATGTGAGTTCTCCAAGAGGACTTGGCAGCAAGAACTGGCCCCACCTAACAGCCTGTAGGCTCCAGTGCTGGGACACCTCAGGCCCAACAACCAGCAAGACAGGAACACAGCCCCACCCATCAGCAGACAGGCTGCCTAAAGTCATCCTGAATCCACAGCCACCTTTAAACACACCCCCTTGACATGGCCCTGCCCAGAGGGACAAGACCCAGCTCCACCACCAGTGGGCAGGCACCACCACCAGTGGGCAGGCACCAGTCCCTCCCATTAGGAAGCCTTCACAAGCCTCTGGACCAACCTCACCCACCAAGGAGCAGACACCAGAAGCAAGAAGAACTACAGTACTGAAGCCTGAGAAAAGGAGACCAGAAAGTTAGACAAAATGAGGTGGAACAGAAATATATTCCAGACAAAGGAGCAAGATAAAACCCCAGAAGAACAACTAAGTGAAGTGGAGATAGGCAATCTGCCTGAAAAGACTTCAGAGTAATGAGAGTAAAGATTATCCAAGATCTCAGAAAAACAATGGAGGCACAGACTGAGATACAAGAAATGTTTAGCAAAGAGCTAGAAGATTTAAAGAACAAACAGAGTTGAACAATACAATAACTGAAATGAAAAATACACTGGAAGGAATCAATAACAGGATAAATGAGGCAGAAGAACGATTAAGTGAGCTGGAAGAGAGATGAGTGGAAATCACTGCTGCAGAACAGAATAAAGAAAAAAGAATGAAAAATGAGGACAGTTTAAGAGACCTCTGGAACAACACTAAACACACCAACATTCGCATTAAAGGGGTCCCAGAAGGAGAAGAGAGAGAAAGGGCCTGGGAAAATATTTGAAGAAATAATAGCCAGAAACTTCACTAACACTAACTTCACTTCACTAACATGGGAAAGGAAACACTCACTCAAGTCCAGGAAGCACAGAGTCCCATACAAGTCCCATACAAGATAAACCCAAGGAGGAACCACCAAGACACATATTAATCAACTTGACAAAAATTAAACACAAAGAGAAAATATTAAAAGCAACAAATAACATACAAGGGAATCCCCATACAGTTATCAGCTGATGTTTTAGCAGAAACTCTGCAAGCCAGAAGGGAGTGGCGCGATATATTTAAAGTGATGAAAGGGAAAAACCTACAGCCAAGAATACTCTACCCAGCAAGGCTCTTGTTCAGATTCAGTGGAGAAATCAGAAGCTTTACAGACAAGCAAAAGTTAAGAGAATTTAGCACCACCAAACCAGCTTTACAACAAATGCTAAAGGAACTTCTTTAGGCATAAAAGAAAAGGCCACAACTAGAAACAAAAGAATTATGAGTGGGAAAGCTCACCAGTAAAGGCAAACATTCTGTAAAGGTAGCAAATCATCTATACACAAATATGACATCAAAACCAGCAATCGTGAGGAGAGTACAAATGCAGTACATTAGAAATGCATTTGAAATTCAGAGACCAGCAACTTAAAATAATCTTATATATATAGAGAGAGAGAGAGAGAGAAAGAGAGAGAGAGATTGCTATATCAAAACCTCATGGTAACCACAAACCAAAAATCTACAATAGATACACATACAAAAAGGAAAAAGCAATCCAAACACAACTCTAAGATAGTCATCAAATCACAACAGAAGAGAACAAAAGAGAAATGAAGAAAAATGACGTACAAAAACAAATCCAAAACAATTAACAAAATGGCAATAAGAACATTAATATCGATAATTACCTTAAATGTAAATGTATTAAATGCTCCAACCAAAACACATAGATTGGCTTAATGGATACAAAAGTAAGACCCGTACATATGCTGTCTACAAGAAACCCACTTCAGACTAAGGGACATGTACAGACTGAAAGTGAGACGTTGGAAAAAGGTATTCCAGGCAAACAGAAATCAAAAGAAAACTAGAGCAGCAAAACTCATATCAGACAAAATAGACTTTAAAATAAAGACTGTTATAAGAGACAAAGAAGGACACTACATAATGATCAAGGGATTGATCCAAGAAGAAGATATAACAATTGTAAATGTATATGCACCCAACATAGGAGCACCTCAATATGTAAGACAGATGCTAACAGCTATAAAAGGAGAAATCGACAGTAGCACAATAGTAGTGGGGGACTCTAACACCCCCCTTGCCTCAACGGACAGATCACTCAGATAGAAAATCAATAAGGAAATACAGCCCTTAAATTACACATTAGACAAGATGGACTTAATATTTAAGCACTCCATCCAAAAGCAGCAGAATACACATTCTTTTCAAGTTCACATGGAACATACTCCACAATAGATCACATGCTGTGCCAGAAAGCAAACCTCAGTAAATTTAAGAAAACTGAAATTAAGCATCTTTAACAACCACAATGCTATGAGATTAGACATCAACTACAAGAAAAAAAACTGCAAAAAACAGAAACACCTGGAGGCTAGATAATATGTTACTGAACAATCAATGGATCACTGAAGAAATCAAAGAGGAAATCAAAAAATACCTAGAGACAAATGAAAACAGAAACACAACAATCCAGCAACTTTGGGATGCAGCAAAAGCAGTTTACGGGGGAAGTTTATAGCAATACAATGTTACCTCAAGAGACAAAAATCTCAAAAACAACAACCTAACCTTACACCTAAAGCACCTAGAAAAAGAACAAACAAAAGCCAAAAGAAAAGAAATCATAAAGATCAGAGCAGAAATACATGAAATAGAGATGAAGAAAACAATAGAAAAGATCAAAGAAACTAAAAGCTGGTTCTTTGAAAAGATGAACAAAATTGATAAAACTTTAGACAGACTCATCAAGAAAAAAAAGGGAAAGGGCCCAAATCAATAAAATTAGAAATGAAAAAGGAGAAGTTACAATGGGCACCACAGAAATACAAAAAATCCTGAGACTACTACAAGCAACTAGATGCCAATAAAATGGACAACCTAGAAGAAACAGATGAATTCGTAGGAAGGTACCATCTCCCAAGACTGAATCAGGAAGAAATAGGAAATATGAACAGACCAATCACAAGTACTGAAGTTGAAACTGTGATTTAAAAACTTCCAACAAACAGAAGTCCAGAACCAGATGGCTTCAGAAGCAAATTCTATCAAACGTTTAGAGAAGAGTTAACACATATCCTTTGGAAACTGTTTCAAAAATTGCAGAAGAAGGAACACTCCCAAACTCATTCTACAAGTCCAGCATGACCCTGATACCAAAACCAGATAAAGATACTACAAAAAAAGAAAATTACAGGCCAATATCACTGATGTACATAGACGCAAAAATCCTCAACAAAACATTAGCAGACTGAATTCAACAATACATTAAAAGGATCATACATCATGATCAATTGGGATTTATCCTAGGGATACAAGGATTTTCCAGTATGCACAAATCAATCAGTATGATACACCACAGTAACAAACTGAAGAATAAAAGCCATATGATTATCTCCATAGATGCAGAAAAACTTTTGACAAAATTCAACACCCCTTTATGATAAAAATGCTCCATCCAGAAAGGGGGCATAGAGAGAACCTACCTCAACATAGAAAGGCCATATACGACAAACCCACAGCTAACGTACTCAGTGGTGAAACTGAAAGCATTCCTCTAAGGTCAGGAACAAGACAAGGATGTCCACTCTCACCACTTTTATCCAATATACTTTTAGAAGTCCTAGCCATGGCAATCAGAGAATAAAAAGAAGTAAAAGGAATCCAAATTGGAAATCCAAAGAGTAAAAAAATCCAAAAAGTAAAACTGTTCCTGTTTGCAGGTAAAGTGATACTATACATAGAAAATCCTAAAGATTTTGCTACCAGAAAACTACTAGAGCTCAATGAATTTGGTAAAGTTGCAGGATACAAAATTAATACACAGAAATCTGTTGCATTTTTATACACTAACAATGAAAGATCAGAAAGAGAAATTAAGGAAACAGTCTCATTTACCATCGCATCAAAAAGAATTAAATACCTATGAATAAGCATACCGAAGAAGGCAAAAGACCTGTACTCTGAAAACTAAAATGCTGATAAAAGAAATTGAAGATGGCACAAACAGATGGAAAGATATACTGTGGTCTTGGATTGGAAGAATCAATACTGTCAAAATGACTATACTACTCAGAGCTATCTACAGACTCAGTGCAATCCCTATCAAATTACCAATGGCATTTTTCCCAGAAGTAGAGCAAAAAAATTTTTTAATTTGTATGGAAACACAAAAGTCCCTGAATGGCCAAAGCAATCCTGAGAAAGAAAAACAGAGCTGGAGGAATCAGGCTCCCTAACTTCAAACTATACTACAAAGCTACCATAATCAAAACAGTATAGTAGTGGCACAAAAACAGAAATATGGGTCAGTGGAACAGGATAGAAAGCCCAGAAATAAACCCACACAACCTATGGTCAATTAATCTATGACAAAGGAGGCAAGACTATGCAATGGAAAAAAGACGGTCTCTTCAATAAGTGGAGCTGGGAAAACTGGACAGCTACATGTAAAAGAATGAAATTAAAACATTCTCTAACACCATACACAAAAATGAACTCAAAATGAATTCAAGACCTAAATGTAGGACCAGATACTATAAAACTCTTAAGAGGAAAACATAGGAAGAACACTCTTTGACATAGATCGCAGCAACATCTTTTTGGATCCACCTCCCAGAGTAATGAAAATAAAAGCAAAAATAAACAAATAGGACCTAATTAAACTTAAAAGTTTTGCACAGCAAAGGAAATCATAAACAAAATGAAAACAACCCACAGAATGGGAGAAAATATTTACAAACAAAGTGACCAACAAGGGATAAACCTAAAAATATACAAACAGCTTATGCAGCTCAATATGAAAAAACTAACAACCTAATCAAAAATGGGCAGAAGATCTAAATATACATTTCTCTAATGAAGACATAAAGATGGCCAAAAAGCACATGAAAAGATGCTAAATATCACTAATTATTAGAGTAATGCAAACCAAAACTCCAATGAGGTATCACCTCACACCAGTCAGAATGGCCATCATTAAAAAGTCTACAAATAATAAATGCTAGAGAGGATGTGGAGAAAAGGGAACCCTCCTACACTGTTGGTAGGAATGTAAACTGGTACAACCACTATGGAAAACTGTATGGAGAAACCATACATATATCCAGAGAAAACCATACTTCGAAAAGATGCATGCACCCCAATGTTCATTGCAGCACTATTTACAATAGCCAAGATATGGAATAGCTAAATGTCCATTGACAGAGGAATGGGTAAAGAAGATGTGGCACGTATATACAATGGAATATTACTCAGCCATAAAAAAGAATGCAATAATGCCATTTGCAGCAACATGGATGGACCTAGAGATTATCATACTAAGTGAAGTAAGTCAGAAAGAGAAAGATAAATAGTATACGGTATCACTTATACGTGGAATCTAAAAAGATGATACAAATGAACTTATTTGCAGAACAAACAGACTCACAGACTTTGAAAACAAACTTATGGTTACCAAAGGGGAGAGGTGGTGGGGGGAGGGATATATTAGGAGTTTGGGATTAACATATACACACTAATATATATAAAATAGGTAATTGAAAAAGACCTACTGTATAGCACACAGAACTCTACTCAATAATCTGTAATAACCTATATGGGAAAAGAATCTGAAAAAGAATGGATATATGTATATGTGCAACTGAACCGCTTGGCTGTACAACTGAAACTAACACAACATTGTAAATCAACTGTAGCCCAATATAAAATAAAAATTAAACTTAAAAAACATGTTATCACATTTGTGCATTTATGTGACATGTACAGGTTTTGAAAGATTAAATTAGAAAATCTGAAATAGAAAACAAGAACAAAATAAGACATTGGAAATCTCGAACTTGGGAATGTAAGATTAGAACGTGAAGAGCCTAAAATATGGTGAGATTGTTCTTTTGAGGGTTTGTAATAGAACAATAGAAAAGTGGCAGGAGCTTGAGGTGAGTAGAGACCTGAGAGAGGAATTTTGTTGGGATAGGAAAGATTTGATTATGTCTACAGGGTTGTGGGAAAGATGACAGTAAGGAGAAGGGCATTAAAAATACAGAAGAGGAGGGCATGATCAGTGGACCACAGTCATCGTGATGAGGAAGGAGGAGATGGGCTGCAGAGATCAAAAACTCAAATAGAGGAACTCTTCTTAAATGGAAGGAGTGGTCTCCCTTTTTCTGGAATGAAAGGAAGGAAAGGGGAGAAGTTACAAAATACAGGCAGGTGCACACAAGTTTGGGGAATTCATGCCTGCAGGGTTTTTTTTCCATTGCACTATGACCCAGATGGTGTTCAGGAAGATTAATTTGGCAGTGACTACAAATGAGGAGAAAAGCTAAAGTTGCTGCAGTCATTTGAGTGCAAGGTAATAAACACCTGCATCAGACTAATAGCAGCAAAAATTGGGAAGAAGGGTCAAATTGCAAAAGTTGTTGCAGAAGACTTAACTTTATTATTTTTTTTTTTTCTACCTTCAGTACTCCAGGCTGTCCGCAACATTCCAGGGCTAAAAGTTCCTAGAAACTGGAATGGGAGCCATATGGTAAATAAAATAGTTAAAATAGAGAAGTTTTGCATCAACATAGTTCTGAATCACTAGCAAACTTCTACCTTGGAGTAGTGTTGAAGAGAATAACCCTCTCCAGCAGTTAATTCTATCAGTTATCTAGCAGATCCTTTGAGAGCACTTCAATTGGATTCTTTTTAGGGAAGATCTTAAACATCATGATCACTAAAATATTTAACATTTGGGATAAATTAAGCCAAGTTTTCTAACAGCAGGTAAAGCAAGTTTTGTTTTCTTTAACAGATATTAATGAATGTCAAGAATCCAGCCCCTGTCACCACCACTGTTTCAATGCCATAGGAAGTTTTCACTGTGGATGTGAACCTGGGTATCAACTCAAAGGCAGAAAATGTGTGGGTAAGAAGAGGGCTATGAATTCAAAGCAGTAACATCTTTGTAACTTCTTTTTTTTTAATTTAATTTTATTTATTCTTTTATACAGCAGGTTCTTATTAGTCATCAGTTTTATACACATCAGTGTATACATGTCAATCCCAATCACCCAATTCAGCAAACCACCATCCCCACCCCCCCACCGCTTTCCCCCCTTGGTGTCCATACGTTTGTTCTCTACATCTGTGTCTCTATTTCTGCCCTGCAAACTGGTTCATCTGTACCATTTTTCTAGGTTCCACATATATATGTTAATACATGATTTTTTTTTCTCTTTCTGACTTCACTCTGTATGACAGTCTCTAGATCCATCCACGTCTCAACAAATGACTCAGTTTCGTTCCTTTTTATGGCTGACTAATATTCCACTGTATATATGTACCACATCTTCTTTATCCATTCAACTGTCGATGGGCATTTAGGTTGCTTCCATGAACGGGCTATTGTAAATAGTGCTGCAGTGAACATTCGGCTGCATGTGTCTTTTTGAATTATGTTTTTCTCTGGGTATATGGCCAGTAGTGGGATTGCTGGATCATATGGTAATTCTATTTTTACTTTTTTAAGGAACCTCCATACTGTCCTCCATAGTGGCTATATCAATTTACATTCCCACCAACAGTGCAAGACGGTTCCCTTTTCTCCACACCCTCTCCAGTATTTGTTGTTTGTAGATATTCGGATGATGTCTATTCTAACAGGTGGGAGGTGATCTCTCATTGTAGTTTTGATTTGCATTTCTTTAATAATTAGTGATGTTGAGCAGCTTTTCATGTGCTTCTTGGCCATCTGTATGTCTTCTTTGAAGAAATGTCTATTTAGGTCTTCTGCCCATTTTTGGATTGGGTTGTTTCTTTTTTTAATATTGAGCTGCATGAGCTCTTTATATATTTTGGAGATTAATCCTTTGTCCGTTGATTCGTTTGCAAATATTTTCTCCCATTCTGAAGGTTCTCTTTTCATCTTATTTATGGTTTCCTTTGCTGTGCAAAAGCTTTGAAGTTTCATTAGGTCCCATTTGTTTATTTTTATTTCCATTACTCTAGGAGGTGGATCAAAAAAGATCTTGCTGTGATTTATGTCAAAGAGTGCCCTTCCTATGTTTTCCTCTAAGACTTTGATAGTGTCCAGTCTTACATTTAGGTCTCTAATCCATTTTGAGTTTATTTTTGTGTATGGTGTTAGGGAGTGTTCTAATTTCATTCTTTTACATGTAGCTATCCAGTTTTCCCAGCACCACTTATTGAAGACACTGTCTTTCCTCCATTGTATATCCTTGCATCCTTTGTCATAGATTAGTTGACCATAGGTGTGTGGGTTTATCTCTGGGCTTTCTATCTTGTGTCATTGATCTATGTTTCTGGTTTTGTGCCAGTACCAAATTGTCTTGATTACTGTAGCTTTATACTACAGTCTGAAGTCATGGAGTCTGATTCCTCAAGCTCCGTTTTTTTCCCTCAAGACTGCTTTGGCTATTCAGAGTCCTTTGTGTCTCCATACAAATTTTAAGAGTTTTTGTTCTAGTTCTGTAAAAAATGCCATTGGTAATTTGATAGGGATTGCACTGAATCTCTAGATTGTTTGGGGTAGTACAGTCATTTTCATAATGTTAATTCTTCCAATCCAAGAACATGGTATATCTCTCCATCTGTTGGTATTGTCTTTAATTTCTTTCATGAGTGTCTTATACTTTTCTGCATACAGGTCTTTGTCTCCCTAGGTAGGTTTATTCCTAGGTATTTTATTCTTTTGGTTGCAGTGGTAAATGGGAGTGTTTCCTTAATTTCTCTTTCACATTTTTCATCATTAGTATATAGGAATGCAAGAGATTTTCTGTGTATTAATTTTGTATCCTGTAACTTTACCAAATTCATTGATTAGCTCTAGTAGTTTTCTGGTGGCATCTTTAGGATTCTCTATGTATAGTATCATGTCATCTGCAGACTGTGACAGTTTTACTTCTTCTTTTTCAATTTGTATTCCCTTTATTTCTTTTTCTTCTCTGATTGCCATGGCTAGGACTTCCAAAACTATGTTGAATAATAGTGGTGAGAGTGGACATCCTTGCCTTGTTCCTGATCTCAGAGGAAATGCTTTCACTTTTTCACCATTCAGAATGATGTTTGCTGTGGGTTTGTCGTATATGACCTTTATTATGTTGAGGTAGGTTCCCTCTATGCCCACTCTCTGGAGAGTTTTTATCATAAATGGGTGTTGAATTTTGTCAAAAGCTTTTTCTGCATCTATTGAGATGATCATATGGTTTTTATTCTTCAGTTTGTTAATATGGTGTATCACATTGATTGATTTGCGTATATTGAAGAATCCTAGCATCCCTGGGATAAATCCCACTTGATCATGATGTATGATCCTTTTAATGTGTTGTTGCATTCTGTTTGCTAGTATTTTGCTGAGGATTTTTGCATCTATATTCATCAGTGATATTGGTCTGTAACTTTTTTTTTTTGTAGTATCTTTGTCTGGTTTTGGTATCTGGGTGATGGTGGCCTCATAGAATGAGTTTGGGAGTCTTCCTTCCTCCGCAATTTTTGGAAGAGTTTGAGAAGGATGGGTGTTAGCTGTTCTCTAAATGTTTCATAGAATTGACCTGTGATGCCATCTGATCCTGGACTTTTGTTTGTTGGAAGATTTTTAATCACAGTTTGAATTTCATTACTTGTGATTGGTCTGTTCATATTTTTTGTTTCTTCCTGGTTCAGTCTCGGAAGGTTATACCTTTCTAAGAATTTGTCCATTTCTTCCAGATTGTCCATTTTATTGGCATAGAGTTGCTTGTAGTAGTCCCTTAGGATGCTTTGCATTTCTGCAGTGTCTGTTCTAACTTCTTCTTTTTCATTTCTAATTTTATTGATTTGAGTCCTCTCCCTCTTTGTCTTGATGAGTCTGGCTAATGGTTTATCAATTTTCTTTATCTTCTCAAAGAACCAGCTTTTAGTTTCATTGATCTTTGCTATTGTTTTCTTTGTTTCTATTTCATTTATTTCTGATCTGATCTTTATGATATCTTTCCTTCTGCTAACTTTAGGTTTTGTTTGTTCTTCTTTCTCTAGTTCCTTTAGGTGTAAGTTTAGATTGTTTGAGATTTTTCTTGTTTCTTGAGGTAGGATTGTATAGCTATAAACTTCCCTCTTAGAACTGCTTTTGCTGTATCCCATTGGTTTTGGATCATCGTGTTTTCATTGTCATTTGTCTCTAGGTATTTTTTCATTTCCTCTTTGATTTCTTCAGTTATCTCTTGGTTATTTAGTAAATTATTGTTTAGCGTCCATTTGTTTGTGTTTTCTATGTTTTTTTGCCTGTAATTGATTTCTAATCTCATAGCGTTGTGGTCAGAAAAGATGTTTGATATGATTTCAATTTTCTTAAGTTTACTGAAGCTTGATTTGTCAACCAAGATGTGATCTATCCTGGAGAATGTTCCATGTGCACTTTAGAAGAAAGTGTAATCTGCTGTTTTGGATGGAATGTCCTATAAATATTAATTAAATCTATCTGGTCTATTGTGTCATTTAAAGCTTCTGTTTCCTTATTTATTTTCATTTTAATGATCTGTCCATTGGTGTAAGTGAGGTGTTAAAATCCCCCACTATTACTTTGTTACTGTCAATTTCCTCTTTTATAGCTGATAGCAGTTGCATTATTTATTGAAGTGCTCCTATATTGGGTGCATATATAATTGTTATATCTTCTTCTTGGATTCATCCCTTGATTATGTAGTGTCCTTCCTTGTCTCTTGTAACATTCTTTATTTTAAAGTCTATTTTATCTGATATGAGTATTGCTACTCCACACTTCTTTTGATTTCCATTTGCATGGAGTATCTTTTTCCATCCCCTCACTTTCAGTCTGAATGTGTCCCTAGGTCTGAAGTGGGTCTTTTGTAGACAGCATATACAAGCGTCTTGTTTTTGTATCCATTCAGGAAGCCTGTGTCTTTTGGTTGGAGCATTTAATCCATTCACGTTGAACTTAATTATCAATATGTATGTTTCTATGACCCTTTTCTGAATTGTTTTGGGTTTGTTTTTGTAGGTCCTTTTCTTCTCTTGTGTTTCCCACTGAGAGAAGTTCCTTTAGCATTTGTTGTAGAGCTGGTTTGGTGGTGCTGAATAATTTAGCTTTTGTTTGTCTGTAAAGCTTTTGATTTGACCATCAAATCTGAATGAGATCCTTGCCAGGTAGAGTAATCTTGGTTGTAGGTTCTTCCCTTTCATCACTTTCAGTATATCATGCCAGTCCCTTCTGGCTTGTAGAGTTTCTGCTGAGAAATCAGCTGTTAACCTTATGGGAGTTCCCTCGTATGTTATTTGTCATTTTTCCCTTGCTGCTTTCAATAATTTTTCTTTGTCTTTAATTTTTGCCAATTTGATTATTATATGTCTCAGAGAGTTTCTCCTTGCATTTATCCTGTATGGGACTCTCTGTGCTTCCTGGACTTGGGTGGCTATTTCCTTTCCCATGTTAGGGAAGTTTTCGACTATAATCTCTTCAAATATTTTCTCAGGTCCTTTCTCTCTCTCTTCTCCTTCTGGGACCCCTATAATGCAAATGTTGTTGAGTTTAATGTTGTTCCAGAGGTCTCTTAGGCTGTCTTGATTTCTTTTCATTCTTTTTTCTTTATTGTGTTCTGCAGCAGTGAATTCCACCATTCTGTCTTCCAGGTCACTTATCCGTTCTTCTGCCTCAGTTATTCTGCTATTGATTCCTTCTAGTATAGCTTTCATTTCAGTTATTGTATTCTTCATCTGTGTTTGTTTGGTTTTTAATTCTTCTAGATCTTTGTTAAACATTTCTTGCATCTTCTCAATCTTTGCCTCCATTCTTTTTCCAGGTCCTGGATCATCTTCACTATCATTATTCTGAATTCTTTTTCTGGAAGGTTGCCTATCTCCACTTCATTTAGTTGTTTTTCTGGGGTTTTATCTTGTTCCTTCATCTGGTACATAACCCTCTGCCTTTTCATCTTGTCTGTCTTTCTGTGAATGTGGTTTTTGTTCCACAGGGTGCAGGATTGTAGTTCTTCTTGCTTCTGCTGTCTGTCCTCTGGTGGATGAGGCTACTAAGAGGCTTATGCAAGTTTCCTGATGGGAGGGACTGGTGGTGGGTAGAGCTGACTGTTGCTCTGGTGGGCAGAGCTCAGTGAAACTTTAATCCATTTGACTGCTGATGGGTGGGGCTGAGTTCCTCCCTGTTGGTTGTTTGGCCTGAGGCAACCCAACACTGGAGCCTACCTGGGCTCTTTGGTGGGGCTAATGGCAGCCTCTGGGAGGGCTCACGCCAAGGAATACTTCCCAGAACTTCTGCTGCCAGGGTCCTTGTCCCCACGGTGAGCCACAGCCACCCCTCGCCTCTGCAGGATACCTCCCAACACTAGCAGGTAGGTCTGATTCATTCTCCCCTGTGGTCACTGCTCCTTCCCCTGGGTCCCGATGCACACACTACTTTGTGTGTGTCCTCCAAGAGTGGAGTCTCTGTTTCCCCCAGTTCTGTCAAAGTCCTGCAATCAAATCCCAGTAGCCTTCAAAGTCTGATTCTCTAGGAATTCCTCCTCCCATTGCCGGACCCCCAGGTTGGGAAGCCTGACGTGGGGCTCAGAACCTTAACTCCAGTGGGTGGACTTCTGTGGTATAAGTGTTCTCCAGTGTGTGACTGACCCAACGAGCAGTTATGGGATTTGATTTTACTGTGATTGCGCCCCTCCTATCGTCTCATATCTCATTGTGGCTTCTCCTTTGTCTTTGGATGTGGGGTATCTTTTTTGGTGAGTTCCAGTGTCTTCCTGTCAATGATTATCCAGCAGCAAGTTGTGATTCTGGTGTTCTCACAAGAGGCAGTGAGAGCACGTCCTTCTACTCCACCATCTTGGTTCCACTCTTCCTTTGTAACTTCTTAATGGTGCCTTATCTAATCCATGTGCCGTGTCCTGCGCTGGATTGTAATACCATGCATCATGTATGTGATCCATGCAAAAACAAAGTGGAAGCAAATGCTATACATTACAGATTTCATCTTCTAATTACATAACCATTTTTTTAACATTTCCCCTATTTTGTTACCAATTTTTTCACAAAATCATAATATATATATATATATATACACTTATATATAATGTATAAATATATAATTTTTCTTTTTCTAGGAGGAGGAAGTGGTTGGTATGGCTACCAGCTATGTGAAGTAATATTTTATTTTTTTTATCATAACGTTTTAAAATAAAGTGCGTTACATAACTTGATTTAAACACTTTAACCTTTCACCATGATTATATAATCATCTATATTAGTTTATGATATCCTTAAAATCTGAAGGTATAATTTTTATGCAAAGTCGGAAGAAATCACTTTCTCAATCCGCATTACCTTTGTTCTTTCATCAAGATGTAAATGAGTGTAGACAGAACGTATGCAGACCAGATCAGCACTGCAAGAACACCCGCGGTGGCTATAAATGCATTGATCTTTGCCCAAACGGAATGACCAAGGCAGAAAACGGAACCTGCATTGGTGAGTGTCCGGCTGTCTCAGCTCATGATTCGTTTACCATCAACAAGCCAAATAAGGCATTCATTCTTAAAACAAATGATTAGAATAAATACAATCTAACAAGGAAATATCTTTTTCTATAGGCTTTTTACTCCCAACTTCTATTATTGTTGAGCTCTGGGGTCCCAGGGTCATGGCTATACCAGGAAATGAAAGCTCACCAGGGAGACATAGCCCATTTTGAACTCCCATCAGTTACACAATTGGTTTATATAGTTTCATATCCACATACATTAATATTATGTCATATAATTTCTAATATGAAATTTAGCATATATATTAAGAATTTTATTGGAAGGATGAAGAAAAAAATTATGTTTGTAGAGATTTATTAAAAGTTCAAAATAGAAAAAACAGCGATCACATCCTCCCCACGACCTCCTCCAAAAGCCGGAACAATAGGTTCTTTGAAGATAGCCCGAATCAGGGACATCTGTGTCTGAAAGCATTGGAAACCTTCACTGAGTCACTCAGAGACTTTCTGGTCCAACATCTCACAGCATTGCTGTAACTTCAGTGAACTATATACCAGTCTGAGCCGTGTGGATGAAAGGCTGTTGGTGCTGCAGCCAGGAGTCAGTGCTGTGCCTCTGAGGTGGGAGAGCCAACTTCAGGACTACTGGTCCACAAGAGACCTCCCAGCTCCACATAATATCAAATGGGGAAACTCGCCCAGAGATCTCCATCTCAACACCAGCACCAGCTTCACTCAACGACCAGCAAGCTACAGTGCTGGACACCCTATGCCAAACAACTAGCAAAACAGGAACACAACCCCACCCATTAGCAGAGAGGCTGCATAAAGTCATAATAAGTCCACAGACAGCCCAAAACACACCACCAGAGGTGGACCTGCCCACCAGAAAGACAAGATCCAGCCTCATCCACCAGAACACAGGCACTAGTCCCCTCCACCAGGAAGCCTACACAACCCACTGAACCAACCTTAGCCACTGGGGACAGACACCAAAAACAACGGGAACTACGAACCTGCAGCCTGCAAAAAGGAGACCCCAAACACAGTAAGATAAGCAAAATGAAAAGACAGAAAAATACACAGCAGATGAAGGAGCAAGATAAAAACCCACCAGACCTAACAAATGAAGAGGAAATAGGCAGTGTACCTGAAAAAGAATTCAGAATAATGATAGTAAAGATGATCCAAAATCTTAGAAATAGAATAGAAAAAATGCAAGAAACATTTAACAAGGACCTAGAAGAACTAAAGAAAAAACAAACAATGACGAACAACACAATAAATGAAATGAAAAATACTCTAGAAGGGATCAATAGCAGAATAACTGAGGCAGAAGAACAGATAAGTGACCTGGAAGATAAAATAGTGGAAATAACTACTGCAGAGCAGAATAAAGAAAAAAGAATGAAAAGAACTGAGGACAGTCTCAGAGACCTCTGGGACAACATTAAACTCACCAACATTTGAATTATAGGGCTTCCAGAAGAAGAAGAGAAAAAGAAAGGGACTGAGAAAATATTTGAAGAGATGATAGTTGAAAACTTCCCTAATATGGGAAAGGAAATAGTTAATCAAGTCCAGGAAGCACAGAGAGTCCCATACAGGATAAATCCAAGGAGAAATACGCCAAGACACATATTAATCAAACTGTCAAAAATTAAATGCAAAGAAAGCATATTAAAAGCAGCAAGGAAAAAACAACAAATAACACACAAGGGACTCCACATACGGTTAACAGCTGATCTCTCAGCAGAAACTCTGCAAGCCAGACGGGAGTGGCAGGATATATTGAAAGTGATGAAGAAGAAAAACCTGCAACCAAGATTACTCTACCCAGCAAGGATCTCATTCAGATTTGATGGAGAAATTAAAACCTTTACAGACAAGCAAAAGCTGAGAGAGTTCAGCACCACCAAACCAGCTTTACAACAAATGCTAAAGGAACTTCTCTAGGAAAGAAACACAAGAAAAGGAAAAGACCTACAATAATGAACCCAAAACAATTTAGAACATGGGAATAGGAACATACATATCGATAATTACCTTAAATGTAAATGGACTAAATGCTCCCACCAAAAGACACAGATGGGCTGAATGGATACAAAAACAAGACCCATATATATGCTGTTTACAAGAGACCCACTTCAGACCTAGAGACACATATAGACTGAAAGTAAGGGGATGGAAAAAGATATTCCATGCAAATGGAAACCAAAAGAAAGCTGGAGTAGCAATTCTCATAACAGACATAATAGATTTTAAAATAAAGACTATTAGAACAGACAAAGAAGGACACTACATAATGATCAAAGGATCGATCCAAGAGGAAGATATAACAATTGTAAATATTTATGCACCCAACAAAGGAGCACGTCAATACATAAGGCAAATACTAACAGCCATAAAAGGGGAAATTGACAGTAACACATTCAGAGTAGGGGACTTTAACACCCCACTTTCACCAATGGACAGATCATCCAAAATGAAAATAAATAAGGAAACACAAGTTTTAAATGATACATTAAACAAGATGGACTTAATTGATATTTATAGGACATTCCATCCAAAAACAACAGAATACACATTTTTCTCAAGTGCTCATGGAACATTCTCCACGATAGATCATATCTTGGGTCACAAATCAAGCCTTGGTAAATTTGAGAAAATTGAAATTGTATCAAGTATCTTTTCCAACCACAACGCTATGAGACTAGATATCAATTACAGGAAAAGATCTGTAAAAAATACAAACACATGGAGCTAAACAATATACTACTTAATAACGAAGTGATCACTGAAGAAATCAAAGAGGAAATAAAAAAATACCTAGAAACAAATGACAATGGAGACACGACGACCCAAAACCTATGGGATGCAGCAAAAGCAGTTCTAAGAGGGAACTTTATAGCAATACAATCCTACCTCAAGAAACAGGAAACATCTCGAATAAACAACCTAACCTTGCACCTAAAGCAATTAGAGAAAGAAGAACAAAAAAACCCCAAAGTTAGCAGAAGGAAAGAAATCATAAAAATCAGATCAGAAATAAATGAAAAAGAAATGAAGGAAACGATAGCAAAGATCAATAAAACTAAAAGATGGTTCTTTGAGAAGATAAACAAAATTGATAAACCATTAGCCAGACTCATCAAGAAAAAAAGGGAGAACACTCAATAGAATTAGAAATGAAAAAGGAGAAGTAATAACTGACACTGCAGAAATACAAAAGATCATGAGGGATTACTACAAGCAACTCTATGCCAATAAAATGGACAACCTGGAAGAAATGGACAAATTCTGAGAAATGCACAACCTTCCAAGACTGAATCAGGAAGAAACAGAAAATATGAACAGACCAATCACAAGCACTGAAATTGAAACTGTGATTAAAAATCTTCCAACAAACAAAAGCCCAGGACCGGATGGCTTCACAGGCAAATTCTAACAAACATTTAGAGAAGAGCTAACACCTATCCTTCTCAAACTCTTCCAAAATATAGCAGAGCGAGGAACACTCCCAAATTCATTCTACGAGGCCACCATCACCTTGATACCAAAAACAGACGAGGATGTCACAAAGAAAGAAAACTACAAGCCAATATCACTGATGAACATAGATGCAAAAATCCTCAACAAAATACTAGCAAACAGAATCCAACAGCACATTAAAAGGATCATACACCATGATCAAGTGGGGTTTATCCCAGGAATGCAAGGATTCTTCAATATATGCAAATAAATCACTGTGATAAACCATATTAACAAATTGAAGGAGAAAAACCATATGATCATCTCAATAGATGCAGAGAAAGCTTTCAACATAATTCAACACCCATTTATGATAATACCCTGCAGAAAGTAGGCATAGAGGGAACTTTCCTCAACATGATAAAGGCCATATATGACAAACCCACAGCCAACATCATCCTCAGTGGTGAAAAACTGAAACCATTTCCACTAAGATCAGGAACAAGACAAGGTTGCCCACTCTCACCACTCTTATTCAACATAGTTTTGGAAGTTTTAGCCACAGCAATCAGAGAAGAAAAGGAAATAAAAGGAATCCAAACCGGAAAAGAAGTAGTAAAGCTGTCACTGTTTGCAGGTGACATGCTACTCTACATAGAGAATCCCAAAGATGCTACCAGAAAACTACTAGAGTTAATCAATGAATTTGGTAAAGTTGCAGATACAAAATTAATGCACAGAAATATCTTGCATTCCTATACACTAATGATGAAAACTCTGAAAGTGAAATCAAGAAAACACTCCCATTTACCATTACAACAAAAAGAATAAAATATCTAGGAATAAACCTACCTAAGGAGACAGAAGACCTGTATGCAGAAAATTATAAGACACTGATGAAAGAAATTAAAGATGATACAAATAGATGGAGAGATATACCATGTTCTTGGATTGGAAGAATCAACATTGTGAAAATGACTCTACTACCCAAAGCAATCTACAGATTCAATGCAATCCCTATCAAACTACCACTGGCATTTTTCACAGAACTAGAACAAAAAATTTCACAATTTGTATGGAAACACAAAAGACCCCGAATAGCTAAAGCAATCTTGAGAATGAAAAATGGAGCTGGAGGAATCAGACTCCCTGACTTCAGACTATACTACAAAGCTACAGTAATCAAGACAGTATGGTACTGGCACAAAAACAGAAAGATCAATGGAACAGGATAGAAAGCCCAGAGATAAACCCACGCACATATGGTCACCTTATCTTTGATAAAGGAGGCAGGAATGTACAGTGGAGAAAGGACAGCCTCTTCAATAAGTGGTGCTGGGAAAACTGGACAGGTACATATAAAAGTGTGAGATTAGATCACTTCTTAACACCATACACAAAAATAAGCGCAAAATGGATTAAAGACCTAAATGTAAGGCCAGAAACTATTAAACTCTTACAGGTAAACATAGGCAGAACACTCTATGACATAAATCACAGCAAGATCCTTTTTGACCCGCCTCTTAGAGAAATGGAATTAAAAACAAAAATAAACAAATGGGACCTAATGAAACTTCAAAGCTTTTGCACAGCAAAGGAAACCATAAACAAGACAGAAAGACAGCCCTCAGAATGGGAGAAAATATTTGCAAATGAAGCGTGACAAAGGATTAATCTCCAAAATTTACAAGCAGCTCATGCAGCTCAATAACAAAAAAACAAACAACCCAATCCAAAAATGGGCAGAAGACCTAAATAGACATTTCTCCAAAGAACATATACAGACTACCAACAAACACATGAAAGAATGCTCAACATCATTTGTCATTAGAGAAATGCAAATCAAAACTACAAGATATCATCTCACACCAGTCAGAATGGCCATCATCAAAAAATCTAGAAACAATAAATGCTGGAGAGGGTGTGGAGAAAAGGGAACACTCCTGCACTGCTGGTGGGAACGTGAATTCGTACAGCCTCTATGGAGAACAGTATGGAGGTTCCTTAAAAGACTACAAATAGAACTACCATATGACCCAGCAATCCCACTACTGGGCATATACCCTGAGAAAACCATAATTCAAAAAGAGTCATGTACCAAAATGTTCATTGCAGCTCTATTTAAAATAGCCCGGAGATGGAAACAACCTAAGTGCCCATCATCAGATGAATGGATAAAGAAGAGGTGCCACATATATACAATGGAATATTACTCAGCCATAAAAAGAAACAAAATTGAGCCATTTGTAATGAGGTGGATAGACCTAGAGTCTGTCATACAGAGTGACGTAAGTCAGAAAGAGAAAGACAAATACCGTATGCTAACACATATATATGTAATTTAAGAAAAAAAATGTCATGACGAACCTAGGGGTAAGACAGGAATAAAGACAGACCTACTGGAGAACGGACTTGAGGATATGGGGAGGGGGAAGTGTGATCTGTGATAAAGCGAGAGAGAGGCATGGATATATATACACTACCAAACGTAAGGTAGATAGCTAGTGGGAAGCAGCCGCATAGCACAGGGATATCAGCTAGGTGCTTTGTGACCACCTGGAGGGGTGGGATAGGGAGGGTGGGAGGGAGGGAGATGCAAGAGGGTTGAGATATGGGAACATATGTATATGTATAACTGATTCACTGTGTTATAAAGCAGAAAGTAACACACCATTGTAGAGCAATTATACCCCAATAAAGATGTTAAAAAAAAAAGTTCAAAATATAATTATTTTAAAACCAAATATTCTTTAGATGTCAGATCAATAACCAGGCAATAAAGTAAATTATATTTCTCCCTAAATTTGTTCTTTGTGTGCCTATTCTGTACCAGTCTGCCATAGTTAGCAGAACTATGAGCTGCACAATATACAAAACTGAAACTTATAGCATTCCTGCTCTCATGTAGTTAAACAATCAACTGGGATAGATTGGGCAACTCCACTCCCCTCACCAAAAGAAAAAAAAAAAAAACTATTATGCAAGTTGGGATGAAAGATCATAAAAGAGGTACAAATAAAATTGTACCAGAGTACTCAAAAGAATGATCATATCTAATAGGAGTGACTATCAGCAGTGTCATAGAAGTGATCACATTTAAATATAGTCTTGAATGGAATGTTAATAGATGGGGGTGGTAGAAAAAGGAAAGAAAAATAGCCCTGTATGAGGGGGAAAGAGCTGGACTTAGAGAAAACATGTTAAAATTCTTCCTCCCTTCTTGACAGCTATCTGACCTTGAACAAGTCTTAAGATGACACAGAAATTTGAGTGTAAGTTTCTCATTTTAAAAAATGGGACATTTTTAGAATTTCGTACTGAAGTATTTACTAATAAAGTTACAATCTGTCTTGGATTTGTTTCAAAATAATATAAGAGTGAGGGGAGAGTGCAGATATAAATGAGGGAGTATTGACCACTTGTTGATAATAGTTGAGGTAAATGGAAGTTTAGTATACTTAAAAAAAACATGGGGAGGGTGTGGACTATCAGATTTCAAAGACTCCTCAGCAATATGGATATAGATAAATATTTTTCTTAATTCCTAAGAACAGTAGCCAACTCACAGCATCATATGCAGTTATGTGTAACTAAGTATTTTTAAGAATATTGATTCTGTAATTATGTATAAGATTAATTAGAAATGAGAGAAGCTGAAGTATCAGAAGATGTTTAAGAAGCTACAGCAAAAATATAGCTAAATGAGGAAATGGAAAGTGGGGATATATGGGTTTGTTTGAAGAAAGTAGAATTACCCAATCTTGGAAACAGAGAATAGGTTTAAAGATAACTCTGACGTTCGCAGGCAGGTTGACTGGGGATAAAAGAATACTGTTGTTATAAATAAGGGAGTAGTGATAAGATACTGGAGACATGCTGAGTTTGAAGTACTAGTAAAACATGGCGATGGAGATGAGCAGCCAGCAGCTAGAAATATGGGACTGTGGATAAGTAGCAATGTGGAAATGTTGCTATAAGTCCACATCAGCAAGCTCACTAGCGTCACTAGTATTAATAGGATGGCCAAAAAAGGAGGGATATAGCAAAGGGGGGAAAGCCGAGAAGAAAACTCTTCCCGTAGTAGGGCGCAAGAAGAGGAAAAGAGGCCCGTTAACAAGTGGCAGAGCTGGGACTTGAACCCAGGTTTTCTGACTCCAGGTCTCAACCACGTGGTGAGAAATGCAACGTCCTAAGCAATTAAAATGTTCATTTTAAATATAATGACTTGCCGCATAGCACAGGGAGATCAGCTCAGTGCTTTGTGACCACCTGGAGGGGTGGGATAGGGAGAGTTGGGAGGGAGATGCAAGAGGGAGGGGATATGGGGATATATGTATATGTATAGCTGATTCACTTTGTTATAAAGCAGAAACTAACAACATTGTAAAGCAATTATACTCCAATAAAGATGTTAATAAATAAATAAATATAATGACTTTAGGTTTTGAAATAGGAAATGTTATTGCTTTTTATTGCCCTCCATGTCTCTAGATATTGATGAGTGTAGAGATGGGACCCATCAGTGCAGATATAACCAAATATGTGAGAATACGAGAGGCAGCTATCGTTGTGTATGTCCAAGAGGTTACCGGTCTCAAGGAATTGGAAGACCCTGTATGGGTAAGTTAACAGGAACTCTTATTGAGTAATAAAGGCTGGGTAACTATTTTACCAGCTTGGTTAGGACCACTCTATCCTCAAATACTTTCTTGCTACAATTAGATTTGTAAGTTGGTTTAAGTAGTCCATTACATAAGTTGAATTACTTCTTAAGAGACTTCATACTGAGCTCAATTTACACTGACTTTCAAGTGATAATAATAACTACTTACGGAGTGCTTACTATGCACTATACATATCAAAGTGAGGCTGTGGTATAATTACCACGACAACTTAATTATGAAGATTAGCTCATTGACTATCTCTCTATGCATGTGATGTAAATGTTTGCATAGATACATTTTATTTGAATATGAAGTATATCTGTATGTACTATGAAGGTTTAGTTATGAAGGATTAAAATGTGAACACACATTTTAAGTGAATTGATAATTATTACTTTATCTACCATATGTTTAGTGCATACTAAATGCCATTCCCTGTGCTAAGAATCTCATTTAATTCTCCCAATTGCCTATTTGTTTCCATCTTAGTTATAGTTGAATGTAAAGTAAGGCAGGTAACGATAGTAGATGTCTATAAGAAGGTAACCATATGCTTTTTTTTTAATTAATACATTTACAATCAAGAAACTGATCTCTAAAATTATATTTCACCTCAGAATATTTACATTTATATGCAGAAAAAAAATTGTGTGAGCTTTTAAATACTAGCTTTTGGTTTGCATGCTATTTATATCAATACTTTTAAAATTGGATGCCTTGGTTGTCTATTTAATTCTTTATAGCAAATTCTTCCATAAAGACTTAGTTCTCTCTTTATGTAGTCCCTAGCATAGTACTTTGCACATAGAAAATGTTTAATGTAGTATCAATATTATGAATGGTTTTAAATACTTTTTAATAGCAGGAATATATATCATGCTAGTCTTCTATTTAGATATTGTAATTTGTATATAATTTAACATTTTGATCAGTCATTACAGTGACCTAGCAGAATGAAATGTGTTTATTTGTTCACTAGTTTGACTTGAAGCTGAATGTCAGAAATTGGGCTGGGGGATAAATCAGTGAAGAAGGTAGGGCCATTGCCTTAAAGAGATTTAAAATGTTAATTTTAACTTTTGCCTACTAAAATAATTTTTAAAGCACAATTTACTACTTTTATTCTACTTATTCATATTGTTTTCTTTCATGCCACTGTGGTAATGAATTAAGGAATTTGGTTTTGATCTCTGGTCTTTATTCACTTTTTCAATTTACAAGAAGAGTTAGGAGTACATACTCTGTGTTGACCTAGGAATAGAAAGAAAAATAACTTTAATTTTTGAACTTTGAGTTTATCTTAGGAAGAATGATTCTGTATCTTCATTTCCTTTTTAATTTTTTTAAGAAAATGTGCTTGATATGATTATTCATTAATAATTACTGATGCAAAAGAAAGGAAAATAAAACTGTAGGTGTACATTGTACATTCTTGCATCTGAAACTTGTAATTATATGAAAGATTAGAAGCACTAGTGATCAATATTGTAATTAAATGCGAACTAGAGATCTGACTGCATTCTTCACTCCACCAACAAAATTAAGATCTATATGTTAGCTTTGAACTCTAGTTTTTCTGGATTCAAGACCACATTTTCCATTATGACCCTATATGATTCTACTGTACATGTAAAACAATCTTCAGGGACAGTCATAGAATCTTTCTATTTATTCATAGCTGAATGATGAAAGCTTTTTCAAAAGTTCACAACAGCTGAGAAATTACTGTATTCCCTACTTTGGAGGGTAACATAATGTCTTCAGTTTGTTTCACAGACTGATTCTTTATTCCTGTGTTTTCTGTGTGTATATGTGTGTATGTTTTTTTTTCTCTTTTTTATGTATCATGGCACACGAGCAGACATTAATGAATGTGAACAAGTGCCTAAGCCTTGTGCATATCAGTGCTCCAACACCCCCGGCAGCTTCAAGTGTATCTGTCCACCAGGACAACATTTATTAGGGGACGGGAAATCTTGCGCTGGATTGGAGAGGCTGCCAAATTATGGCACTCAGTACAATAGCTATAACCTTGCACGGTTCTCCCCCATGAGAAACAACTATCAACCTCAACAGCATTACAGACAGTACTCACATCTCTACAGCTCCTACTCAGAGTATAGGAACAGCAGAACGTCTCTCTCCAGGACTAGAAGGACTATTAGAAAAACTTGCCCTGAAGGCTCTGAGGCGAGCCATGACACATGTATAGGTAAATGTCAGCCATATTCCATTTCCTTTCTGTGGGCTCACTTAACGGACCAGAGTCTAAGCATATATACAGCACCTGTGAGAGTTTGGGTGTAGTGAACTACATCTGATCTCAAATCTGGGATGACCCAAGTTTCAAGACATTTACTCTGGCACCTAAAACTATTACCAGTTTTATCAAATGAGGTATTTACACATGTACATTCTGATAATTTATTGTTTTGTATTGGCAGTTTCTCTTTTTTGATCACCCCTGAAAGTGTTACCAAATTTAATGCTATATAGAAATAGAATTCAGTGGCATCCAGAATATGGTTTTTAAAAAAAGAATATGCATATTGCCACCATAATATAATACTATCAGATTACGGCTTTATCTGATGGATGCCAAAGCAGTGGGTTAAAAGTGAAACTCTCAGCTACTGTGTCGACTGCTTGTTCTGTCTGCAACCAGCACTGCCCTGACTGTTGTTACCCACTCCCCATGGAACCTCTCAGTTCAATTATTTTGTATATATGTAAGTCACTGAAAAGACAATGTAAGCCAGGACAAAACTAACTTGTTTCCATTGTTCTAACATATGTGCTTTCAGTATCTTTACCTAAACTCAAGTCTGTAATTTAATTTGTTTGCAAAAGTGAAGTGTAATTTCCAACTCAAGAATTGAGACCTTGTCTTCAGTTAAGTTGCAAACAATTCCATCTGTCATTCATTTAATTCAATTTTCTGTGAGTAGCCACAGTTTGCATGTCACTGAGCTATGCACCAAGGGGAATTAGCAAACACAAATTAGCCCCACAGTTTGTTAGGAGAAATGAGAAAGCAAAGAAGAAAGGGAGGAGGGAGGCAAGAGGGGAGGGAAGAAGGAAATTCTGTTTAAATTTGAAGACCTATGCTAACCTCACGTTCTTGAATTTTTCTTAAGCATTCCACACGTTGCTTATTCTCTCCCAGATATGCTCTCTGTTAAACATTTTTTAGATATTTAAAAGAAATACCTTCTGACTTCAGTTTTTGTCATATCTTTTTCTACCCTTCTCCAAGCCCTGTTCCTGCATCGTTACCTTCTTAGACATGATTCCTTAGTCACTCTTAGGCGGACTCAGCTTCTCACATTATCTCCACTCAGCTGGACCTTCAAACCCTCTGGATCCTTACTCTTTAACCTTTAGTCTCTAGGCCCAGATGTTCCCAGAACTTTTCTGTCTGGCTGTCTTGAAGTACCTAAAGCGTAATATGATGCACATGGAATCTCCTCCCTGTGATCAGCTTCCTAGAACTGTGGACAGTGCTAGTTTCTTTTACTCCTTGAACTTGAAACATTCATGGGTTCATTAACAACTCTCAACATTTTGCCCCATATGGTCAAACACTACTTAATTACTAAACCTGTGGACTCCACTGTCCTTGGGAGTATGTCAAACATTGCTCTCAGCCTGCTCCAAACCATTCTTATTGGTTTTTTTCCATTGGTAATTTTTCATGCCAGTTTTTACCTCTGTTAGTGAAACTTTTCACTATTTTATTGACAGAATTAACATCTGACATTTTGTCTTTCAATGTTTCTTCTAAATAATCATTCCCACTGAAGGGTTTTCATATCCTATTAACATTCCATTCTCTGCCTTCGTCTTAGACAACTCTTCTCTTCTACCTTTACTCTCCTGCTCCAAAAATCCTTGTTTATGCTCTGATAAATGAGTGAAACAGTATTTCCCACACCATATACCATCTAGTTGATTTCTAGATCATCTGAAGGTCCAAGCCATTTGAAGAAAGAGTCCCTGATTAATAACCAGTTCTCCATTTCTTTATCACAATCTGTGCCCTGTAGTTTCATCACAGTAGAGTCTTATGAATGTTTTCTGTGCCTTTGTGTTTATGTTACACTAATATGTTTATATGAATTACCTTCCCAAAACCATCTACTATGTGAGGCAGCTACTATTTCAGAGTGAGGACCAATCTTGGAGACTCTAAAGTAAATTTCTATAACTAGTCTATGACTGGATATTTAAGTTTTATTTGGGGGCAATAAATAGACTAAGACATTTAGAAATATTTCTTAAAATATGGTGAGTATTTTCTGGCGTTGGTACTAATAAAGAAATTTACACTAAGATTGCAGACAGCTTTGGAATTATGTAATAAGCAACCTGCAGTAAACACCAAATGCCTTTAATTAACCATCTAGGATAGACAGTTTACAAAGGATTCAGATTAACACCATGGAATTTTGTTAGACTTGGGCTAAGATTTAGCTTTTTAGGGAATTGATTCCAAAGCTTAATAGGGAAAACAAACGTTGCATTGCTTCTGAACACCAAAATCACACTTGGGGCCACTTTAAAATTCATACTCTGGAAAGTGTGATGTCTACTACTTGGAGTTCAATGTCATTTACATTTCTGTTGTTATCTTAGGTTAAAGCCGATTATAAAGGGAAAAAGTAAAAATATTTCAAAAGTTCTGCAGTGAGTGCTTTGGTTAACCAAACTGGGGCAAAAACAATGACAAATATTTGATGAGCGTTTGTCATTAACAGATTTTGAGTCATTGCAATTATCATCTGAGCATATGCACAATGAACAGGTCCTTTTGCTGAGCCATCTCCAGGGTTTCACTTTGTCTTCCCTTTACTTCCAGCCCTGAGCACTCCTGCTTCCATTTCATACCACATTCTCTTCCTTCTAACACTGGTTGGCACATTTTAATATTAGGCAAAACACAACTGAGACAAGAAATCTGAGGCCTCTCAAATCCCATCCCTGATTCTGAAAGCAAATATCAATTAATTTTTTTACTATCTATTCCCACTCTTTTTATTCCTGTTTTCTTGACTTTGTTTAGTAATAGCAGGTAGCTTAGCTCTTTATAATTTATAAAATGTTTTTCATATATTACGCGTTTGAACCTTCCAACAAGCCTGTGAAGTAGGGAGATTGTATCAGTGACTCCTGTTGGCAGAAGAATCAACTGAGATCCTGAGAAGTTAAGTGCCTGGCCCAAAGTAATATAGCAACTATATGTATATCTAGTTGCCATTAGTACTTTACAGTTGTATGAAGTTGGATGAATATTCCTATCACAAAGATAAAACCGCCTCCACTTAATGATATCTGCATATGGGAAAGCTATAGGATGGCTGTTGGAGAGAGAGAGGCCACTAAACTTTAAACAAAATAGAAACGAGTATTTCTTTTCCCAATTAATCTCAATAGAAACTTTATTTTTTAGGTAAATTCTACTGTGTTGTCAAGAGTTTAGTACCTTGGTGGTTTAGGATCCTGTACAGGTCTGTTTCATCTGTCATTCCAATCTTAATTACTTAACTAATATTGCAATTGGCCAGTTTGGGGCTTCAGCTCATATATGCTTATACACAGAAGAGATGTTCATATTTTATAATACAGGACAGTTTATATTGTACTCCATTAAAAATATACTGATATGAAACAGCTTTGAACATTTTTAAGCACAAGTATAAAATCAAGTTTTCTGTTTTATGTCAACAACTTGTTTACAGTTGATTCTGCCACAGTTTCTGCCTTTGTTTTGCATGGTTATACACACTGCTTTTTTTCTGCAGATATTGATGAATGTGAAAATAGAGACACCTGCCAGCATGAGTGTAAAAATACCTTTGGGAGCTATCAGTGTATCTGCCCGCCTGGCTATCAACTCATGCTCAATGGAAAGACATGTCAAGGTGAGAAAACGTTGGGACATTTATTGCTACAACTTAACGTAAAATGAATATAGTGTGAGAAATGTCTTTTTTTTTTTAATAATTTTTCTTCTAGTTGCTTCCTCTCCTCTCACATTCCCATGGGTCAGACTTATCTATAATCCTTGCTTTTGCAAGCAGGAGAAAGCAATTGAGCAAAGGAAGAGTTGAGAAACACTTTTGGTATGGTCTTACTAGAAGGAGCAAGAATGCCTAAGCCACTTCATATCATATATATATATATTTAAAACTAAATGGAAATAGACCTCTTCAAACATGTTTTCACAGTTCAGCTAAGAAGAAAGGAGAAATGAGAAGAGTGCTCAGTAAATGTACCTCAGTATCAGGTATTATTTTATACTTTGTCTTAGTGATCAGTGGGTAATTGATTAATCCACTCATTCTTTGAGTCAAATGATGAGTGACAATCATGTGACAGAGTTGCAGGATGCAGGAGGTTAAAACAGATGAATAATGTACACTCTCTTCCCTTTATGATCTTAGAGTCTAGTGGAGACAGACATGCAAATAAGTGCCTAATCAACATACAAGGTTGTAGGTTCTATAACTGTTTTAGATAATGTGTAGTGATGGTAGAAAGAAAATCAATCTCAATAGCAAAATTGTTAAACAGAAATGTGAAAGGAGCATTGCATATTGATGAGGTTTAGTATGTTGTAACGTGTCCTTGATCAAAAGAATATGAACTTGTATAAATAGTTAAAATCTTCTAAGAAACCACCTCAATTCCACGGACAAAATCTAAGAATATTATATAGGTCTTAATAAGCCTCTGAATTTTATTAGTTTCTGTCATGTATAAAAGACTTCCCTTCACAAAAGACTTGCTAGGATGCAGCTCATGGAAATGTGTTCCAGAAGCCAAGGCCAGGATGCACAATGGCTTCACCTGAGTTACCATGAGCTTCCACACGCTTACTCAACCCATTCACCCATCACACTCCCTGAGAGCCCCCACTGATCCTGTGGGCTGGAGAAGGAAAATGAACTCAATAATAACCTTTACTCCCATCCATCACTGAAACATTTATGAAGAACTTACCCTTTGAGGAACATCTTACTAAGTTTTGAAATACTGGAAGAACATATGTACATTATAGTTTCATGTTTTTCCAAAACAACTATTATCTCATTTTAATCAGCAGTATAGTTTTTTCAAGAACAATAATTTGTACCCATTCTACAGATGATAAAACTAATTCTCAGAGTGGTTGTGTGAGTCTCAATGTCCTAGAACCATCAAGAGCAAGGGTAGGACTTGATCACAGATCTCACAATGTCAGGAATGGTCCTTTGTCTCTCCTGTGATGCTGTGAACACCAGGGTCATTGTATTGTGGGAGCAGACAGAGATTAGAGCACTTACGTTGTCCATATTTTATAACTTCTCCAGCTCTTCAACCCAAGAATCCTTCTGAAGAGGTAGCAGTGCACAACACTAACATTACACTCCCAGCAGGTGCACCAGGCACCAAGGAAGGAAGGGGGTAGATACGAAGCATTTGGAATAACCAGCCAGACTGCAAACTCCTTAGCTAGATTTTTTTATATATATATATATTTATTTATTTATTTTATTTATTTATTTTTGGCTGCATTGGATCTTTGTTGCCACGCGTGGGCTTTCTCTAGTTGTGGCAAGTGGGGGCTACTCTTCATTGTGGTGCACGGGCTTCTCATTGCAGTGGCTTCTCTTGTTATGGAGCGTGGGCTCTTGGCATGTGGGCTTTAGTAGTTGTGGCACATGGGCTCAGTAGTTGTGGCACACGGGCTTATTTGCTCCGCAGCATGTGGGATCTTCCCAGACTGGGGCTCGAACCCATGTCCCCTGCATTGGCAGGTGGATTCCTAACCACTGCGCCACCAGGGAAGCCCCTTTAGCCAGATTTTTAAGGGTTATATTATGTCATATTCTCATTAGAGGATTTTTTCTCCTGTAAATTATTCCAGTTTGTTTTTTAGTTCGTTGCCCTTGTCACTCCTTCAGTTCAAAACATTTTTCAGCTTTCACTTGTACTCCAGAGAGTGGAAAATAATGTGCACAAATCAGAAACAGGTGTCATTTAAAATGTTTGCAATTTAAATGAGTTATATATTTTTGTGGTTTTAAAAAAAGACACGAGGGACTTCCCTGATGGCACAGTGGTTAAGAATCTGCCTGCCAATGCAGGGGATATGGGTTCGATTCCTGGTCCAGGAGGATACGACATGCTATGGAGCAACTAAGCCCGTGTGCCACAACTACTGAGCCTGCACTCTAGAGCACGAGAGCCACAGCTGCTGAGCCCACGTGCCACACCTACTGAAGCCCGCGCGCCTAGAGCCCGTGTTCTGTGACAAGAGAAGCCACTGCAATGAGAAGCCCGTGCACCACAATGAAGAGTAGCCCCCATTCGCCGCAACTAGAGAAAGCCTGCATGCAGCAACGAAGACCCAATGCAGCCAATAATTAATTAATTAATTTTTTAAAAAGTTGTCTAAGAAAAGACATCAGAGACCACAATTATGACCTTTAAGGAAGTCGTTACTCTAAAGAATAACTTGGAGTCTTTATAGCTTTAGAAAGTGTTTGAGGCATTTATGAGGAACAAAATGCTACTTTTCATTCACAGATAAATTTTTGAATCTTTATACATTAGTGATAGAAACGTCAGTAATAAAAGGGATATTAAAGTGAATTTGACATTGAATGAGGACAAAAACTAGTCTAAAGTGGAAGTCACCAGACTGCAAAATGAAAAACAAAAAACATGACCAATTATAATTTGCCCCAGAAGCAGAGAGGAGAAACTAAAAAATCCGTATGCTAATTTTAAGCACCATTAATCTAATTCTAAAACTGTAAGAACACTACATGTTGGCATTGCATTCGAAATGAGTGTTCTAATCTATCCAAGTTTTTAAGAAGCAATTCATAATGTTTGTCAAGAATCTGAATTACTCTACACCCTCTGTAAGACAAATGTTTCAAGTATGCTTATCCTAAACTACTTTTTTAATGTATCCAGAGCACTTGGTTAAATGCATTCATATGTTCTAAAGCTATTATTGTGAAAGTTTTTCAGCTCATCTTGGTATTCTTTTCTTGTAGCAATAATATTGGTTATGAAATCCCTATACTTTAATTTTTATCATAATAATTTTCTAATAATATTTTATAAAAACCAGACATCACCACACTGTCAGTTAACAGAAGACAGTCTGATTTCTCCATCTTTTCTAGCTTCTTTTTTTAAGACCAATGAGTAAAGTGAATGAACAGAGTGACTAGAGTGAATGCCTACAGGATACTTACTCCTGAGGAGATAGCAGTAGACAGAAGACAAAGGAGGGCTACCTTCCCCAAAGCTCAAATACTTTATGAAAGCTCTTCTATAGGAAGTGTACATTATTATGGAGCTAGAGACAAACACTTTGTATATTAGATCCTCACATCTCTGATAGATTTATTTTCAGCCAATGAAAATCTGTGATAAGGTAGCTCTTCTTATTATGCCTGGACATGTGTCCAGATTCTGGCCTCCAATCACCATTTTCATGGACCCTAGCAGCCCACTGGCCTCCATGTTTCTGCATGAGTTCACTCTAAAAATTAAAGCTAAAATGAAATTTGGAGTATGGATGGGCAGGGAATTTTTTTTAAGGAGAGAAAAGAAGATAAGGTTAATTGAATTTCTTTCACATTTTCCTAAAGGGCTTTTCACTTCATTCTGAGACAATCTCATTTTGTCAAGGAGATGGAGCACTACTGGCAGATAAAATCATAATTAGAAATTGGTTTACAGAGACAAAAGGCAAGATTTAACTGAAATAAAACATGTTTCACTCTGTTCCATTCCTGGAGGAAAACTAGTTCTAATATAAAACGAGTAATAGAAAGCACATTATGTCATTATCAGCACATCTAAGTAACTAAAAAGTCAAGTAAGTGATTTACTCCATATCATTCTAGCTTAATATCTTTTGACTTTGTACAGACTACTGTTAAGTTTAAAGAAACTAATTACATTGTATGTCATTTCCTTAAGAAATGGAATATATTTGGAACCAAATCTAAAAATGATCATTTTTGACACAGAAATGCAAATGGCATTTCTGGACAAGATGGTGGAGTAGATGGATCTTGAGCTCACATCCTCTCAAAAGCACAACAAAATCACAACTAACTGCTCAACAACCACTGATTTAAAAAAAGACTGGAACCTACCAAAAAAGATAGTCTACATCCAAAGACATTACAAATAGAACTACCATACGACCCAGCAATCCCACTACTGGGCATAATACCCTGAGAAAACCATAGTTCAAAAAGAGTCATATACCAAAATGTTCATTGCAGCTCTATTTACAATAGCCAGGACATGGAAGCAACCTAAGTGTCCATCAACAGATGAATGGATAAAGAAGATGTGGCACATATATACAATGGAATATTACTCAGCCAGAAAAGGAAACAAAATTGAGTTATTTGTGGTGAGGTGGATGGACCTAGAGTCTGTCATACAGAGTGAAGTAAGTCAGAAAGAGAAAAACAAATACCGTATGCTAACACATATATATGGAATCTAAGAAAAAAAAAAGGTCATGAAGAACCTAGGGGTAAGACAGGAATAAAGACACAGACCTACTAGAGCATGGACTTGAGGATATGGGGAGGGGGAGGAGTAGGTTGTGACGAGGTGAGAGAGAGGCATGGACATATATACACTACCAAGCATAAAGTGGATAGCTAGTAGGAAGCAGCCACATAGCACAGGGAGATCAGTTAGGTGGTCTGTGACCGCCTAGAGGGGTGGGATAGGGAGGGTGGGAGGGAGGGAGATGCAGGAGGGAAGAGAAATGGGAACATGTGTATATGTATAACTGATTCACTTTGTTATAAGGCAGAAACTAACACACCATTGTAAAGCAATTATACTCCAATAAAGATGTTAAAAAAAAGAAGAAGAAACCCAACGAGATGGTACAAGGGGCTCACTCGCAATATAATCAAACCCTATGACCCCCAGGTGGGCAACCCACAAACTGGAAAACAGTTATATCACAGAAGTTCTCCCACAGGAGTGAGTTCTGAACCCCATGTCAAGCTCCCAGCCTGGGGTTCTGGCATTGGGAGAAGGAGCCCCCAGAGCACTTGATGTTGAAGGCCAGCAGGGCTTGAGTCCAGGAGCTCCACAGGAGTAGGGGAAACAGAGACCCACTCTTGGAGGGTGCATAGAAGGTCTTGTGTACACCATGACCCAGGGCAAAAGCAGTGACTTCATTAGAAGCCTGGGCCAGACCTACCTGCTGGTCCTGGAGGATTTCCTGAGGAGGTAGGGGGCAGCTGTGGCTCACTGTGGGGACAAGGACACCACTGGCAGAGGTACGGGGGATTATTTATTAGCATGAGCTCCCCTAGAGTCTGCCATCTTGGTACCATGATCTGGCCCCACCCAACAGCCTGTAGGCCCCAATGCTGGACACCTCAGGCCAAACAAGCAACAGGGCAGGAACACAGCCCCACACATCAGCAGACAGGCTGCATAAGGACTTCCTGAGCCCACAGCCACCTCTAGACATGCCCTTTGACATGGCCCTACCCACCAGAGGGTCAAGACCCAGCTTCACCCACCAGAAGCAAGAAAACTACAGTCTGGCAGCCTGCAGAACTGAGTCCACAGACACAGATAAGAACCTACCCCAGGACTAGCTGGTTCCTGGCCCTTGGTGACAAGAAGGGAGTGTACTTCTGGGACACATAGGACATCCCATACAGGGAGCCACTTCTCCAAGGTCAAGAAACATAACTAATCTTCCACATACATAAAAATACAAATAGAAATCTAGACAAAACGAGGGAGAGGGGAGTATGTTCCAGACCAAGGAACAAGATAAAACCCCAGAAGAACAACTAAGTGACGTGGAGATAGACAATGTACCTGAGAAAGAGTTCAGAGTAATGATCATAAAGATGATCCAAGAACTCAGGAAAACAATGGATGCACAGAGCAAGAAGTTACAAGAAGTTTTTAACTAAGTTAGAAAATATAAAGAACAACCAAACAGAGTTGAATACAATAACTGAAGTGCAAAACACACTAGAAGGAATCAGTAGCAGAATAAGTGAGGCAGAGAATGGATTAGTGAGCTGGAAGACAGAGTGGTGGAAATTACTGCCACGTAACAGAATAAAGAAAAAAATGAAAAGAAATGAGGATAGTTTAAGAGACCTCTGGGACAACATCAAACGTACCAACATTCACATAGTAGAGGTCCCAGAAGGAGGAGAGAGGGGGGAAAGGGCCTGAGGAGATATAAAGAGATAATAGCCAGAAATTCCCTAACATGGAAAAGGAAGCAGTAACCCATGTCCAGGAAGTGGAGAGAGTACCATATAGGATCAACCAAAGGAGGAACATGCCAAGGCACATAGTAATCAACTGACAAAGAGAAAATATTAAAAGCAACAAGGGAAAAGCAACAAATAACCTCATGGGGCTTCCCTTGTATGTTATCAGCTGATTTTTCAGCAGAAAATCTGGCCAGAAGAGAGTGGTACAATATAAATAAGCTGATGAAAGGGAAAACCCCACAACCTAGGATTCTCTACCCAGCAAGGCTCTCATTCAGATTTTGATGGAGAAATCAAAAGCCTTACAGACAAGCAAAAGCCAAAAGAATTCAGTACCACCAAACCAGCTTTACAACGAATGCTTAGGGAACGTCTCTAGGTGAAAAAGAAAAGATCACAACTAGAAACAAGAAGATTACAAAATGGGAAAGCTCACTGGTAAAGGCAAACCTACAGTAAAGGTAGGAAATCATCCACGTTCAAATATGATATCTAACCCAGTAATCATGAGAAGACAGTAAAAATGCAGGATACTTGAAGTGCACTTGAAATTAAGAGATCAGCAACTTAAAACAATCATGTATATATATAGACAGCTATATGAAAACCTAATGGCAAATGCAAACCAAAAATCTATAATAGATATACACACACACAAACAAAAAAAAATGGAATCCAAATACAATTCTAAAGATAGTCATCAAATCACAAGAGAACAAAAGAGGAAGGGAAGAAAAAACACCTACAAAAACAAATCCAAAAGGATTAACAAAATGGCAGTAAGAACATACATATAACTAATTACCTTAAATGTAAATGGATTCAATGCTCTAACCAAAAGACATGTTTACAAATGGATGAATTGATAGAAAAACAAGACTGGTATATATATAGTCTACAAGAGACCACTTCAGATATAGGGACACATACAGACTGAAAGTGAGGGAATGGAAAAAGGTATTCCATGCAAATGGAAATCAAAAGAAAGCTGCAGTAGCAATACTCATATGAGACAAAAGAGACTTTAAAATAAAGACTGCTAAAAGAGACAAGAACACCACATAATGATCAAGGAATCAATCTAAGAAGAAGAGATAACAATTGTAACTATATTGGGTTGGCCAAAAGTTCTTTCAGGTTTTTCCTTAAGATGGTACAGAAAACCCGAACGAACTTATTGGCCAACCCAATATATGCACCCAACATAGGAGCACCATAATATGTGAGGCAGTTATTAACGGACATAAAAGGAGAAACTGACAGTAGCATAGTAATAGTGGGGGACTTTAACACCCCATTTATATCAATGGACAGATCATCCAGACAGAAAATCAGTAAGGAAACACAGCACTTAAGTGACACATTAGACCAGATGGACTTAATTGATGTTTATAGAGCATTCCATCCAAAAACAGCAGAATACACATTCAAGTTCAAATGGAACATACTCCAGGACTGATCACATTCTGGGCCACAAAGGAAGCTTCAGTAAATTTAAGAAAATTGAAATCATAATCAAGAATCTTTTCTGACCACAATGCTATGAGATTAGGAATCAACTACAAGAAAGAAACTGCAAAAAACACAAACACATGGAGGCTAAACAGTATGCTACTAAACAAACAGATCACTGAAGAAAGTAGAGGAAATCAAAAAATACCTAGAGACAAATGAAAACAAAAACATGACGATCCAAAACCTATGGGACACAGAAAAAGCAGTTCTAAGAGAGAAGTTTATAGCTGTACAAGCTTACCTCAGGAAATAAGAAAAGTCTCAAACAACCTAACCTTACACCTAAAGCAATTACAGAAAGAAGAATAAACAAAACCCAAAGTTAGTAGAAGTAAAGAAATCATAAAGATCAGAGTAAAAATAAATGAAATAGAGATGAAAACAGTAGAAAATATCAGTAAAACTAAAATCTGCTTCTTTAAAAAAGAATGAACCTATGTATATGTATAACTGAATTACTGTGCTATACACCTGAAACTAACATAACATTGTAAATCAATTATACTCCAATAAAATTTTTTTAAATAAAATAAAAATAATTCAAAGTATTAAAGTGAAAATAAAAGCCAGTTCTTTGAAAAGATAAACAAAATTGATAAACCTTCAGACTCATCAAGAAAAAAAGTGAGAGGGCCCAAATCAATAAAATCAGAAACGAACAAGGAGGTGTTACAACTGAAACTACAGAAATACAAAGGACCATACTAAAAGCAACTATATGCCAATAACATGGACAGCCTAGAAAAAAATGGACAAATTCTTAGGAAGGTACAATCTCCCAAGACTGAATCAGGAAGAAATAGGAAATATGAACAGAATAATCACAAGTACTGAAAGTGAAACTGATTAAAATATTTCAAACAAACAAAAGCCCAGGACCAGATGGCTTCACAGGCAAGTTCTATCAAACATTTAGAAAAGAGTTAACACCTATCCTTCTGAAGCTGTTCCAAAAACTTGCAGAGGAAGGAACACTTCCAAACTCATTCAATGAGGCCACCATCACTCTGATAAAAAGACAGGCAAAGATACCACAAAAAAAAAACACAGGCCAATATCACTGATGAACATAGGTGCAAAACTCCTCAAAATACTAGCAAACTAAATCCAACAATACATTAAAAGTATACACCATGATCAAGTGGGATTTACCCCAGGGATGCAAGGATTTTTCAATATCCACAAATCAATCAGTGTGATATACCACAGTAACAAATTGAAGAATAAAAACCATATGATCATCTCAATAGATGCAGAAAAAGCTTTTGATAAAATTCAACATCCATTTATGATTAAAAAAAAAAAACTCTCCAGACAGTGGGCATAGAGGGAACCTACCTCAACATCATAAAGGCCATATATAACAAACCCACAGCTAAAATTATATTCAATGGCGAAAAGCTGAAAGCATTTCCTCTAAGGTCAGGAACAAGACAAGGATATCCACACTCCACTTTTATTCAACATTATTTTGGAAGTCCTAGCCATGGCATTCAGAGAAGAAAAAGAAATAAAAGGAAGCCAGATTGGCAAAGAAGAAGTAAAACTGTCACTATTTGCAGATGACATGATACTATACATAGAAAATCCTAAAGATGCAATGAAAAACTACTAGACCTTAATAAATTCAGTAAAGTTGCTGGATACAAAATACACTGAGATCTTTTGCATTTCTATACACTAACAATGAAAGATCAGAAAGAGAAATTAAGGAAACAATCCCATTTACCATTGCATCAAAAAGAATAAAATACCTAGGAATAAACCTACCTAAGGAAAAAAAAAAAACAACGAAACTTACCTAAGGAGAAAAAAGACCTATACTCTGAAAATTATAAGATGCTGATGAAAGAATCAAAGATAACAAACAGATGGAAAGATATACCATGTTCTTGGATTGGAACAATCAATACTGTCAACATGACTATACTACCCGAGGCAAACTGCAGATTTAATGCAGTCCCTATCAAATTACCAATGGCATTTTTCACAGAACCAGAACAAATAATTCTAAAATTTGTATGGAAACACAAAAGACCCCAAATAGCCAAAGCAATCTTGAGACAGAAAAACAGCTAGAGGAATCAGACTCCCCTACTTCAGACTATACTACGAAGCTACAGTTATCAAAACAGTATGGTACTGGCACAAAAACAAACATAGATCAATGGAACAGGATAGAAAGCCAGGAAATAAACCCACACACCTATGGTAAAGTAATCTACAACAAAGGAGGCAAGACTATACAATAGAGAAAAGACAGCCTGTTCAATAAGTAATGCTGGGAAAGGACAGCTATGTGTAAGAGAATGAAATTAGAACATTCTCTAACACCATGCACAAAAATAAACTCAGAATGGGTTAAAGACCTAAATGTAAAGCCAGATACTATAAAACTCCTAAAGGAAAACATAGGCAGGATATTCTTTGACATACATCATAGCAATATCTTTTTGAATCTGTCTCCTGAGTAATGGAAATAGAAATAAAAATAAAATAAAGTAGGAACAAATGGGACCTCATGAAACTTAAAAGCTTTTGCAGAGCAAAGGAAACCATAAACAAAATGAAAAGACAGCCTACAAAATGGGAGAAAATATTTGTGAATGCTGCTACTGACAGGGATTAATCTCCAAAACATACAAACAGCTCATGATCAAAAAAAAAACAACCCAATCAATAAATGGGCAGAAGCTCTAAATAGACACTTTTCCAAAGAAGACATACAGATAGCCAAAAGGCACATGAAAAGATGCTCATGCCTAATGGTTAGAGAAATGCAAATCAAAACTACAATGAGGTATCATCTCACACTGATCAGAATGGACCTCATCAAAAAGTCTCAAAATAATAAATGCTGGAGAGGGTATGGATAAAACAGAGCCCTTCTACACTGTTGGTTGGAATGTAAATTGATACAGCCACTATGGAGAACAGCACAGAGGTACCTTAAGAAGCTAAAAGTAGAGCTACCATATAATCCTGCTACTTTACTCCTGGGCGTATATCCAGAGGAAACCATAATTCGAAAATATACATGCACCCGAATGTTAACTGCAACACTACTTACAATAGCCAAGACATGGAAGCAATCTAAATGTCCATCGACAGAGGAACGGATAAGGACAATGTGGTATATATATACAATGGAATGTTAGCCATAAAAAGAATGAACTGATGCCATTTGCAGCAACATAGATGGACCTAGAGATTTTCATACTAAATGAAGTCAGAGAATGACAAATATCACATGGTATCATTTACATGTGGAATCTTAAAAAAAATTGAAATATACAAAACAGAAATAGACTAATAGACACAGAAAACAAACTTATGGTTACCAAAGGGGAAAAGGGGGGAGGGCTAAATTAGGAGTTTGGGATTAACATATACACACTACTATATATAAAATAGATAACCAACAAGGAACTACTGTATAGCACAGGGAATTATACTCAGTATTTTATAATAACCTTAAGGGAGAAGAATCTGAAAAAGAATATATATATATATATATGTATGTATAACTGAATCACTTTGCTGTACATCTGAAACTAACACAACATTGTAAATCAACTGTACTTTACTAAAATTTTTTTTTTAAATCTGAATGGAAATTGATTCCCAAAATATTAGCCCACTCTCATACTGCTGGGAATTTTCATGCACTACCAGGGGAATACAGATAGCACAGTTTGAAACTATTGCTCTAAAATACGATTCTTAACTTTGGGGTCTTAATCCTTTAAATTGTGTTGAACTCTATGACTGATAAATTTTCTGGAAGGAGGGTCCAATCTCAGCCTTGCTTTATCTCTCTTGCTTACTCATGCATGTGTACCTACACACTCGCGCACAGAAACGTTTTCATTCACAGATCTCCTGATGCTCAAGTATGGACCTCAAGTTAAGAATCATGGCTTAAAAACACTCATTTTCAGAAAGCTCAAAAATAAGTTTCTTTTAGCTTTATCTTGATGCTTCTTAATTTTGGTGATTTAAGAGTGTTTTTATTTAACAACTTTGTATAGAAAACAAAATAAAGAGCATTTCATTTGCATGTCCCCCCAATATCCTAGGGAGAGATACTTTAGGGAGAGCATCCCACCTGAAACAACTGAGGAGGGCTCCTACACAGTTCAGATTTGATCAAACTTGGATTATGGTTCTTGATCCTGTTTTTTTTTCTTTATTCCATCTCTCTCCACAAGATCTGAATGAACTGTACAGTCTCCCCTATAGTTATAACCTCTTTAATTTCCACTACCCTGCTTCCCACTCAACAATTTGAACTTACAAAAGAAAATACTAGGGAAGGATCAAGGATCACTCATGTTTTGTTTTGTTATTTTGCGGTACGCGAGCCTCTCACTGTTGTGGCCTCTCCCGTTGCGGAGCACAGGCTCCGGACATGGAGGCCCAGCGGCCATGGCTCATGGGCCCAGCCGCTCCGCGGCATGTGGGATCCTCCCGGACCGGGGCACGAACCCACGTCCCCTGCATCGGCAGGTGGACTCTGAACCACTGCGCCACCAGGGAAGCCCGATCACTCATGTTTTAAAGAGATTCTTCACTTTACAGAAAGATTCACAAGTGCCCTTTAAATTTTTAGCTTGTTTTTAGTGAAAAAGTATTATTAGCTTTACAAAACTCAAATGCATTCTGTTTCTAAATATAAAGAAAGAACAGGTTTCTTAGTAGCTTCCCCTCTACTTTTATAGCTCTTATTTTTCAATGTCCCTAAATATAAAGAACATATTTCTTAGTAGCTTCCCTTGTACTTTTATACCTCTTATTTTTCAATGTCTTTTCACATATGTTTAAAAATAATTAGAGTACTCGCTTCGGCAGCACATATACTAAAATTGGAACGATACAGAGAAGATTAGCATGGCCACTGCGCAAAGATGACACACAAATTCATAAAGCGTTCCATATTTTTCTGTCTACAAGAGACCCACTTCAGACCTAGAGACACATACAGACTAAAAGTAAGGGGATGGAGAAAGATATTTCATGCAAATGGAAACCAAAACAAAGCTGGAGTAGCAATTCTCTTATCAGACAAAACAGACTTTAAAATAAAGACTATTAGAAGGACACTACATAATGACCAAGGGATCGATCCAAGAAGAAGATATAACAATTGTAAATATTTATGCACCCAACATAGCACCTCAATACATAAGGCAAATACTAACAGCCATAAAAGGGGAAATCGACAGTAACACATTCATAGTAGGGACTTTAATACCCCACTTTCACCAATGGACAGATCATCCAAAATGAAAACAAAGAAACACAAGCTTTAAATGATACATTAAGCAAGATGGACTTAATTGACATTTATAGGACATTCCATCCAAAAACAACAGAATACACATTTTTCTCAAGTGCTCATGGAACATTCTCCAGGATAGATCATATCTTGGGTCACGAATCAAGCCTTGGTAAATTTAAGAAAATTGAAATTGTATCAAGTATCTTTTCTGACCACAACGCTATGAGACTAGATATCAATTACAGGAAAAGATCTGTAAAAAATACAAACACATGGAGGCTAAACTACTTAATAACGAAGTGATCACTGAAGAAATCAAAGAGGAAATAAAAAAATATCTAGAAACAAATGACAATGGAGACACGACGACCCAGAATCTATCGGATGCAGCAAAAGCAGTCCTAAGAGGGAACTTTATAGCAATATAATCCTACCTTAAGAAACAGGAAACATCTCGAATAAACAACCTAACCTTGCACCTAAAGCAATTAGAGAAAGAAGAATTTAAAAATTCCAAACTTAGCAAAAGGAAAGAAATCATAAAAATCAGATCAGAAATAAATGAAAAAGAAATGAAGGAAACGATAGCAAAGATCAATAAAACTAAAAGCTGGTTCTTTGAGAAGATAAACAAAATTGATAAACCATTAGCCAGACTCATCAAGGAAAAAAGGGAGAAGACTCAAATCAATAGAATTAGAAATGAAAAAGGAGAAGTAACAACTGACACTGCAGAAATACAAAAGATCATGAGAGATTACTACAAGCAACTCTATGCCAATAAAATGGACAACCTGGAAGAAATGGACAAATTCTTAGAAATGCACAACCTGCCAAGACTGAACCAGGAAGAAATAGAAAATATGAACAGACCAATCACAAGCACTGAAATTGAAACGGTGATTAAAAATCTTCCAACAAACAAAAGCCCAGGACCAGATGGCTTCACAGGTGAATTCTATCAAACATTTAGAGAAGAGCTAATACCTATCCTTCTGAAACTCTTCCAAAATATAGCAGAGGGAGGAACACTGCCAAACTCAGTCTACGAGGCCACCATCATCCTGATACCAAAACCAGACAATGATGTCACAAAGAAAACTACAGGCCAATATCACTGATGAACATAGATGCAAAAATCCTCAACAAAATACTAGCAAACAGAATCCAACTGCACATTAAACAGATCATACACCATGATCAAGTGGGGTTTATTCCAGGAATGCAAGGATTCTTCAATATACGCAAATCAATCAACGTGATACACCATATTAACAAATTGAAGGAGAAAAACCATATGATCATCTCAATAGATGCAGAAAAAGCTTTTAACAAAATTCAACACCCATTTATGATAAAAACCGTGCAGAAAGTAGGCATAGAGGGAACTTTCCTCAACATAATAAAGGCCATATATGACAAACCCACAGCCAACATCGTCCTCAATGGTGAAAACTGAAAGCATTTCCACTAAGATCAGGAACAAGACAAGGTTGCCCACTCTCACCACTCTTATTTAACATAGTTTTGGAAGTTTTAGCCACAGCAATCAGAGAAGAAAAGGAAATAAAAGGAATCCAAATTGGAAAAGAAGAAGTAAAGCTGTCACTGTTTGCAGGTGACATGATACTATACATAGAGAATCCTAAAGATACTACCAGAAAACTACTAGAGCTAATCAATGAATTTGGTAAAGTATCAGGATACAAAATTAATGCACAGAAATCTCTGGCATTCCTATACACTAATGATGAAAAATCTGAAAGTCAAATCAAAACACTCCCATTTACTATTGCAACAAAAAAGAATAAAATATCTAGGAATAAACCTACCTAAGGAGACAAAAGACCTGTATGCAGAAAATTATAAGACACTGATGAAAGAAATTAAAGATGATACAAATAGATGGATGTTCCATGTTCTTGGATTGGAAGAATCAACACTGTGAAAATGACTCTACCATCCAAAGCAATCTACAGATTCAGTGCAATCCCTATCAAACTACCACTGGCATTTTTCACAGAACTAGAACAAAAAATTTCACAATTTGTATGGAAACACAAAAGACCCCGAATAGCCAAAGCAATCCTGAGAACGAAAAACGGAGCTGGAGGAATCAGGCTCCCTGACTTCAGACTATACTACAAAGCTACAGTAATCCAGACAGTATGGTACTGGCACAAAAGCAGAAAGACAGATCAATGGGACAGGATAGAAAGCCCAGAGATAAATCCACACACATATGGTCACCTTATCTTTGATAAAGGAGGCAGGAATGTACAGTGGAGAAAGGACAGCCTCTTCAATAAGTGGTGCTGGGAAAACTGGACAGCTACATGTAAAAGAATGAAATTAGAACACTCCCTAACACCATACACAAAAATAAACTCAAAATGGATTCGAAACCTAAATGTAAGGCCAGAAACTATCAACCTCTTAAAGTAAAACATAGGCAGAACACTCTATGACATAAATCACAGCAAGATCCTTTTTGACCCACCTCCTAGAGAAATGGAAATAAAAACAAAAATAAACAAATGGGACCTAATGAAACTTCAAAGCTTTTGCACAGTAAAGGAAACCATAAACAAGACCAAAAGACAACCCTCAGAATGGGAGAAAATATTTGCAAATGAAGCAACTGACAAAGGATTAATCTCCAAAATTTATAAGCAGCTCATGCAGCTCAATAACAAAAAAACAAACAACCCAATCCAAAAATGGGCAGAAGACCTAAATAGACATTTCTTCAAAGAAGATATACAGACTGTCAACAAACACATGAAAGAATGCTCAACATCATTAATCATTAGAGAAATGCAAATCAAAACTACGATGAGATATCATCTCACACCAGTCAGAATGGTCATCATCAAATAATCTAGAAACAATAAATGCTGGAGAGGGTGTGGAGAAAAGGGAGCCCCCTTGCACTGCTGGTGGGAATGTAAATTGATACAGCCACTGTGGAGAACACTATGGAGGTTCCTTAAAAAACTACAAACAGAACTACCATATGACCCAGCAATCCCACTATTGGGCATATACCCTGAGAAAACCATAATTCAAAAAGAGTCATGTACCAAAATGTTCATTGCAGCTCTATTTACAATAGCCCAGAGATGGAAACAACCTAAGTGTCCATCAACAGATGAATGGATAAAGAAGATGTGGCACATATATACAATGGAATATTACTTAGCCATAAAAAGAAACGAAATTGAGCTATCTGTAATGAGGTGGATAGACCTAGAGTCTGTCATACAGAGTGAAGTAAGTCAGAAAGAGAGAGACAAATACCATATGCTAACACATATATATGGAATTAAAAAAAAAATGTCATGAAGAACCTAGGGGTAAGACAGGAACAAAGACACAGACCTACTAGAGAATGGACTTGAGGATATGGGGAGCGGGAAGGGTAAGCTGTGACAAAGCGAGAGAGAGGCATGGACATATATATACTACGAAACGTAAGGTAGATAGCTAGTGGGAAGCAGCCGCATAGCACAGGGAGATCAGCTCGGTTCTTTGTGACCGCCTGGAGGGGTGGGTTAGGGAGGGTCAGAGGGCGGGAGACGCAAGAGGGAAGAGATATGGGAACATAACATATGTATATATAAAACTGATTCATATTGTCTTAAAGCAGAAACTAACACACCATTGTAAAGCAATTATACTCCAATAAAGATGTTAAAAGAAAAAAAACTTAGAGGAGTCTGGGAAATAGCACAGCAGGAATCAGGATCCCCACTTGGTGGGTGAAGAAGCTTAAGTGCAGCTACCAAGTTCATTCATGGCGAGGAGAAAGCTAGTGCTCAACGTTCCAGTCCAGTATCCACAATGCCTGCCCTGATGGTGTGTTGTGACCCGAGTTCCTGATGGTGCATGTTCCTTGTGCTATTGTAGATGTTGATGAGTGTCTGGAGCAGAATGTGCACTGTGGGCCGAATCGCATGTGCTTCAATATGAGAGGAAGTTACCAGTGCATCCAGACGCCCTGTCCACCTGACTACCAACGGGATCCTGTGTCAGGGTATGTCTTGCCTTCTCTTCCCGGACATGCTTTTGAAAATCCTTCTTCCTCTCTCTCCTTGACCAACAACCCCTGTCTGCCGTCATGTTTCACTCACAGGAAGTCAATAGCCCCCCAGGGGATAGAGAGTTACGATGTGTTCCTTCTTCAGTGAACTGGCAAAAAATGAGCTCATCCTGCAGCAGCCACTGCAGCTGAAACCATCACTTTGGGCTGCAGGGTTTCTTGGAGCATGTCTCCCCAGCATGTAATCCACCAAGCAACATCTAGAATTCTGCCTCAGCAGGAAACATTTTATAGGGTGATAGAGCCTGCTTTTCTTTGAAATTGTCTCATTTCCGTTGGTGTTGCCTCAGGGTTTTCAGGGCTCTCAGACGTTAGAGCGCTCCAAGAAGTATCATGGCTGTTATGGTGATGAGTCAACATGACTCCATGAGAGCGTGGAGGAGAGCAAAGATGAGTCAGTGGTCTGTCCATTTACATCTCATCTTGCTTACGTATCCTGCTGTCTGAAACACTGTCTTTTCTGGGTCCTGAATAAACCACTCTTCTATTTTCTCCCTCCCCTTACAGAAATGTTGTATTCTGTTTAGGTACCAAGTTAGTGGGGTGCTTGGAAAATGAGATAATAGCCATAATGAATAGGCTCCACTAATAAGGTGGTTCTGAAACCAAATGCTGGTTGGATCTCACACTTTGTTTTCCTCTCAGCGGTGACTACCATGTTACTGTAACATGGTCAAGTGTGGACTGGCCAGGATCCATCAAAAACCTATTTGTAATCTGTCTGAGGGTAATAGGAAGGAAAGGGAAAAAATTAAAAGTGCAGACTTAGGATACTTTTAAAAATACTATGACTGAAGAATCCCTATCTTCAGAACATGATCCTTTGTACTTTTTTTTTTTTAGTTTTACTCTTTATTACCAGTGATTTCTGGCAGACAATTTAAAAGTCATGATGACTCAAAAACAACCACTGTGGGCCCTGGAAAAAGAAAATATAATATTTTTAATCTAAAATCATGTGGAAGGCAAATACAGAAGGAAGTTTTTTTTCAGGAGTCCTAATTGACCTTTTATTATTTTTAGAAAAGTAAACCAAATATCAATATATTCTATTTCCGCTTTCAAATAGTCTTAGGGTAGATGTTAAAATTTTAAAATCATTTACATTCTTCTCTTTAAGAAGTCCTTGTTTCCAATATATGTGCAGATGCTTCTCTTTCCAAAACTGACTTTTCATTTTAAAGGCAATCTTGTGGTACTCATACTTTTTTCAATGGTTCAAAAGCTTCTGATTTTAATAGAGCTGAGAAAGAGATATATGACTCCAGACCAGCACACTCTCCTCACCATCTGGCATCTGGTTTCCGTTAATGACACAGAACATGGGGTGAGCCTTAGTGCTTTGCAGTCAGACTGTCTCCTGCCTTTAATGCCCAAAAGTTGTCATGGATCACGATCACCTGCATCATGCTTTCTCCTGCTTCCAAGCCAAGATAACTGTATACATTTCATGTGTTTGTTGTCCTCAGGTTCTGCCTCAAGAACTGTCCACCCAATGATTTGGAATGTGCCTTGAGCCCGTATGCCTTGGAATACAAACTTGTCTCCCTCCCATTTGGAATAGACGCCAATCAGGATTTGATCCGGCTGGTTGCATACACACAGGATGGAGTGATGCATCCCAGGACAACTTTCCTCATGATAGATGAGGAACAGACTGTTCCTTTTGCCTTAAGGGATGAAAACCTTAAAGGAGTGGTGTACACAACACGACCTCTACGAGAACCAGAGACCTACCGCATGAGGGTTCAAGCCTTATCCTACAGTGCCAACGGGACCATTGACTATCAGACCACATTCATAGTTTATATAGCTGTGTCTGCCTATCCATACTAAGCAGCTCTCCAAAGCCTAATCCACATAATTAAACTGCATATATCATGGGAATCAAGTTCTCTTCCAGATTACTGTCTCCTGAGCAGTTGCAATCTTGGCAACTTGAAAATGGTGCTATGCTCTTTTGTGTGCCTTCCTTGGTACTGCTGAGGTATTTTCATCATCCCACCATGGTCATATCTTTTGGTAAGGTCTAGAAAAGTCCCTTAGTATTTTCTTTATTTATTACACTGGAGCAGATACTTCGCAAAGATTATTCTGAACATCTAACAGGACCCATCAGTGATGTGTTATAGTAACATAGTAGCTAAGATAATTTCCTGTAAAAAAAAGAAAAAAAAAAGCCAAGTGGATTTAAGCATTTAACCATTTTTAGAATAATAAAACTGGTTGCTATGTGTTTTGATCAAAGCTTACCGAGTAACTTATGAAGATGCTTTTTTTATGTATTAATACTTTATAATAGGACTTACATACTTATGTTCACTTAGGAAAGAAATACCACTCATTGTAGAAATATAGTACAGCTTCTAGAAAGTTTTGTTACCAAATGATGCTCACCTTGATTGAACATCCAAAATGAGGAGATTATTTTCAGTGACTTTGTGGAACCAGCTGAACCAGTTAGGATAACAGGAAAAAATATTTTTGTCCTCAGTGATTATTTATGGTATGGATCTTTGCTCTAACATTTTTGACATGGCCTTCCATTCAGTTAGCGCCATAACTTTTTTTTTTTAAGTCTTTATTGAATTTGTTACAATACTGCTTCTGTTTTATGTCTTGGTTTTTGGCCATGAGACATGTGGGATCTTAGCTCCCCAACCAGGGATTGAACCCACACCCCCTGCATTGGAAGGCAAAGTCCTAACCACTGGACTGCCAGGGAAGTCCCATCTCCATAACTTTTACGTTCTAGACTTTTTAAATTTTCCTGTCAATTGGAAACAATTTTTTTTAAATACAGGTGGGACAGTTTTGTTTTTCTTGAAAATCTTGTATGTTCAAATTAGCATAAACGTTAAACGTCAATACACTGTAAATGGTGGTAACAGACTCTGGAAGCAATTGGCAGGATGTATTCTATTTTTATGAAGTGTACATATATTTCCTTCGTGTGTATTTTCTATATAATATCTTGATGGACTCTTTTATAAAGTTATTTTATAAAAAAATAACATTGTTACAGTAAAACCTGCCTCAATAAAATTTTCACATCCTTTTTCTTAACGTTTTTGAAAACCTAAAATTTGTTTCCTTATAGCTAAAGTATTAAAGTTTATAGACGCACATACATATATGTGTATGTCATACATATCATAATTTAATCATCACAGCTCTTGAGATAGTATTATTCACATTTTATATGTCAGGATCCTAGGATTCAGATAACTTATGTAACTTCCTTAAGACAACACAGCTAATTAGTCACAAAAATGTCATACCTTCTACCTCCCATGACTCCACGTTAAAGAGTATCTCCATTTCATGACAGTTTTCTCACCTAGCTAAACAGTTTTGTATCACACAATGTGACTTCATCTACCTGTGATAGGTAATAAGCTAGCAAAGGTCTGATCATGGCCTATGATTGAAGAATGTTTACCTAGCTCACATTATTCAAAGAAACCTGGAGAAATCATCTAGTCCACAGCCAGGCAGTCAGGAGGGTGATTATCTAAATCAATGTTTGCCAAAGAATATTCTACAGAATAGCCCAGGTAAGGTACTTTGAGTCAACTGAGTTCCAATATCAAGAAGTTTGTGAAACACTATATATCATGTCCTCCTATTAAATATTTACTATGAGTACTGATACTTAAATAATCTTAGAAATTCAGTAGTAAACAAATTTAAATTGTTCAAGTCCACAATTACCAAAATATTTAATCACAAACATTTGTCCCCAATATATTGTAATATATCACTGAACATTTGGAGAATGCTGGTTTAATATAATCAAGATATCTGCTCAACTCCTTAGTCCCTAGAAAGGATACTTTACAGCCTACTTTGGTAAACAATTCCAGCACATGACTTTGACCATTGAGCTTCTTCTTAATTGAACCACACTGACTTTAACACCCCACTTACATCAATGGAGAGATCATCCAGACAGAAAATCAATAAGGAAACACAGGCCTTAAATGATACATTAGACCAGATGGACTTGATATTTATAGAGCTTTCCATGGAAAAGCAGAATACACATTTTTTTCAAGTGCACATGGAACATTCTCCAGGATAGATCACATGCTGGGCCAGAAAGCAAACCTCCGTAAAGTTAAGAAAATTGATATCTTATCAAGCATCTTTTCCGACCACAACGCTATTATTAGACATCAACTACAGTAAGTCCCCTACATGCAAATGAGTTCCATTCCAAAAGCGTGTCCACAAGTCCAATTTGTTCGTAAGTCCAACAAAGATAGCCTAGGTACCCAACTAACACAATCAGCTATATAGTAATGTACTGTAACAGGTTTATAATACTTTTCTTACAAATAATACATAAAAAAACACAAAAAAACAAAACACTTTTAATCTTACAGTACCTTTAAAACTACAGTAATACAACAGATGGCATACAGGGGCCAGCATCGAGTGAACAGGCAAGAAGAGTTACTGGAGGCAGGAGAGGAGGTGGGAAATGGTAGAGCTGAAGGATCATCAGCAATAGGAGATGGAGAGCAAAGGGCAAGCTGCAATTTCACTCAAGCCTGACATCAATGGTGCAGGTTTTGGTTCCTTGCTGGATTCAATTTACCCTCTTGAAAAAAACCATCCAGTGATGTCTGGGTAGTAGCTCTTTTTTTCTCATCACAGATGACATGGTAGCCCTGGTTTACATTCTGGATGGCTGCTGCAACCTTCATGTATTGTTCTACATCCGGGTCCTGTGCCTCAAAAACTAACAGTGCCTCCTCAAATAAAGAAAATTCCCTTGCCATTTTCTGCACTGTGAATCTCTTCAGTTACTTCTTTCTCTTGTCTCTCTTCATCCTTTCTCCGGGCCTCCAATTCCTGGCACTTCTTAGCAGGACCAGTTACATCACTACTGCTTTTACGATTGCTTCTGGACATCCCAGGCTTGAAATAAAGATACTGTGCTACTGTACTCTATGGAGCACTGTAAAGTACACAAAAGCACAGCCACTTGTAGAGGAAGCATGCACATGACAGTGTACGCCAGACATGTGAACTAACTTACATGACTGGACATACAAATGCACGTTCACATATTTGAAAGTTCACAACTTAGGCTTCCGGAAGATGGCAGAAGAGTGAGACGCAGAGATCACCTTCCTCCCCACAGATACACCAGAAATACATCTACACGTGGAACAACTCCTACAGAATACCTACTGAACGCTGGCAGAAGAACTCAGACATCCCAAAAGGTAAGAAACTCCCCACGTACATGAGTAGGGCAAAAGAAAAAAGAATAAACAGAGACAAAAGGACAGGGATGGGACCTGCACCAGTGGGAGGGAGCTGTGAAGGAGGAAAGGTTTCCACACACTAGGAAGCCGCTTCGCGGGCGGAGACTGCGGGTGGCAGAGGGGGAAAGCTTCGGAGCCACGGAGGAGAGCAAGCAACAGGGGTGCGGAGGGCAAAGCGGAGAGATTCCCGCACACAAGATCAGGGCCAACCGGCCCTCACCAGCCCGAGAGGCTTGTCTGCTCACCCGCCGGGGCGGGCGGGGCTGGGAGCTGAGGCTTGGGCTTCGGTCGGAGAGCAGGGAGAGGACTGGGGTTGGCAGGGTGAACACAGCCTGGAGGGGGCTAGTGCACCACAGCTAATCGGGAGGGAGTCCGGGGAAAAGTCTGGACTTGCCGAAGAGGCAAGAGACTTTTTCTTCCCTCTTTGTTTCCTGGTGCGCGAGGAAAGGGGATTATGAGCGCTGCTTAAAGGAGCTCCAGAGACGGGCGCGAGCTGCGGCTAAAAGCGCGGACCCCAGAGACAGGCATGAGACGCTAAGGCTGCTGCTGCCGCCACCAAGAAGCCTGTGTGCGAGCACAGGTCACTATCCACACCTCCCTTCCGGGGAGCCTGTGCAGCCCGCCACAGCCAGAGTCCTGGGATCCAGGGACAACTTCCCCGGAAGAACGCACGGCACGCCTCAGGCTGGTGCAACGTCCCGCCGGTCTCTGCCGCCGCAGGCCCGCCCCGCACTCCGTACCCCTCCCTCCCCGCGGCCTGAGTGAGCCAGAGTCCCCGAAGCACCTGCTCCTTTAACCCCGTCCTGTCTGAGCGAAGAAGAGACACCCTCCGGCGACACACATGCAGAGGCGGGGCCAAATCCAAAGCTGAGCCCTGGGAGCTGTGAGAACAAAGAAGAGAAAAGGAAATCTCTCCCAGCAGCCTCAGAAGCAGTGGATTAAAGCTTCACAATCAACTTGATGTACCTGCATCTGTGGAATACATGAATAGACAACGAATCATCGAAATTGAGGAGGTGGACTTTGAGAGCAACATTTATGATTTTTTCCCCTTTTCCTCTTTTTGTGTGTATGTGTATACTTCTGTGTGAGATTTTGTCTGAATAGCTTCGCTTCCACCATTTGTGCTAGGGTTCTATCCGTCCGTTTTGTTTTTTTAATTTTTCTTTCTTAGTAATTTTTATTTTAATAACTTTATTTTATCTTACTTTATTTTATTTTACTTTGTCTTTCTTTTTTCCTTCTTTCCCTCCTTCCTTCTCTCCTTTCTTCCTTCCTTCCTCCCTCCTTCCTTTCTTTCTTTTCTTTCTTTTCTTTCTTTCTACTTCTACTAATTCTTTCTTTCTACTTTTTCTCCCTTTTATTCTGAGCTGTGTGGATGAAAGGCTCTTGGTGCTGCAGCCAGGAGTCAGTGCTCTGCCTCTGAGGTGGGAGAGCCAACTTCAGAACACTGGTCCACAAGAGACCTCCCAGCTCCACATAATATCAAACAGCGAAAATCTCCCAGAGATCTCCATCTCAACACCAGCAACCAGCTCCACTCAACGACCAGCAAGCTACAGTGCTGGACACCCTATGCCAAACAACTAGCAAGACAGGAACACAACCCCACCCATTAGCAGAGAGGCTGCCTAAAATCATAATAACTCCACAGACACCCCAAAACACACCAACAGAGGTGGACTTGCCCCCCAGAAAGACAAGATCCAGCCTCATCCACCAGAATACAGGCACTAGTCCCCTCCACCAGGAAGCCTACACAACCCACTGAACCAACCTTAGCCACTGGGGACAGACACAAAAAAACAACGGGAACTGAGAACCTGTAGCCTGCAAAAAGGAGACCCCAAACAGTAAGATAAGCAAAGCGAGAAGACAGAAAAATACACAGCAGTTGAAGGAGAAAGATAAAAACCCACCAGATCTAACAAATGAAGAAGAAATAGGCAGTCTACCTGAAAAAGAATTCAGAATAATGATAGTAAAGATGATCCAAAATCTTAGAAATAGAATAGACAAAATGCAAGAAACATTTAACAAGGACCTAGAAGAACTAAAGATGAAACAAGCAATGATGAACAACACAATAAATGAAATTAAAAATACTCTAGATGGGATGAATAGCAGAATAATTGAGGCTGAAGAACGGATAAGTGACCTGGAAGATAAAATAGTGAAAATAACTACAGCAGAGCAGAATAAAGAAAAAAGAATGAAAAGAACTGAGGACAGTCTCAGAGACCTCTGAGACAACATTAAACGCACCAACATTCGAATTATAGGGGTTCCAGAAGAAGAAGAGAAAAAGAAAGGGACTGAGAAAATATTTGAAGAGATTATAGTTGAAAACTTCCCTAATATGGGAAAGGAAAGAGTTAATCAACTCCAGGAAGCACAGAGAGTCCCATACAGGATAAATCCAAGGAGAAATATGCCAAGACACATATTAATCAAACTATCAAAAATTAAATACAAAGAAAACATATTAAGAGCAGCAAGGGAAAAACAACAAATAACACACAAGGGAATCCCCGTAAGGTTAACTGCTGATCTTTCAGCAGAAACTCTGCAAGCCAGAAGGGACTGGCAGAACATATTTAAAGTGATGAAGGAGAAAAACCTGCAACCAAGATTACTCTACCCAGCAAGGATTTCATTCAGATTTGATGGAGAAATTAAAACCTTTACAGACAAGCAAAAGCTGAGAGAGTTCAGCACCACCAACCCAGCTTTACAACAAATGCTAAAGGAACTTCTCTAGGCAAGAAACACAAGAGAAGGAAAAGACCTACAATAACGAACCCAAAACAATTAAGAACATGGGAATAGGAACATACATATTGATAATTACCTTAAATGTAAATGGACTAAATGCTCCCACCAAAAGACACAGATTGGCCGAATGGATACAAAAATGAGACCCATATATACACTGTCTACAAGAGACCCACCTCAGACCTAGAGACACATACAGACTGAAAGTAAGGGAATGGAAAAAGATATTCCATGCAAATGGAAACCAAAAGAAAGCTGGAGTAGCAATTCTCATAGCAGACAAAATAGACTTTAAAATAAAGACTATTAGAACAGACAAAGAAGGACACTACATAATGATCAAGGGATCGATTCAAGAAGAAGATAACAATTGTAAATATTTATGCACCCACCATAGGAGCACCTCAATACATAAGGCAAATACTAACATCCATAAAAGGGGAAATCGACAGTAACACATTCATAGTAGGGGACTTTAACACCCCACTTTCACCAATGGACAGATCATCCAAAATGAAAATAAATAAGGAAACACAAGCTTTAAATGATACATTAAACAAGATGGACTTAATTGATATTTATAGGACATTCCATCCAAAAACAACAGAATACACATTTTTCTCAAGTGCTCATGGAACATTATCCAGGATACAGCATATCTTGGGTCACAAATCAAGCCTTGGTAAATTTAAGAAAATTGAAATTGTATCAAGTATCTTTTCTGACCACAACGCTATGAGACTAGATAACACTTACAGGAAAAGATCTGTAAAAATACAAACACATGGAGGCTAAACAATACACTATTTAATTATGAAATGATCACTGAAGAAATCAAAGAGGAAATAAAAAAATATCTAGAAACAAATGACAATGGAGACACAACGACCCAAAACCTATGGGATGCAGCAAAAGCAGTTCTAAGAGGGAACTTTATAGCAATACAATCCTACCTTAAGAAACATCTCGAATAAACAACCTAACCTTGCACCTAAAGCAATTAGAGAAAGAAGAACAAAAAATCCCCAAAGTTAGCAGAAGGAAAGAAATCATAAAAATCAGATCAGAAATAAATGAAAAAGAAATGAAGGAAACGATAGCAAAGATCGATAAAACTAAAGCTGGTTCTTTGAGAAGATAAACAAAATTGATAAACCATTAGCCAGACTCATCAAGAAAAAAAGGGAGAAGACTCAAATCAATAGAATTAGAAATGAAAAAGGAGAAGTAACAACTGACACTGCAGAAATACAAAAGATCATGAGAGATTACTACAAGCAACTCTATGCCAATAAAATGGACAACCTGGAAGAAATGGACAAATTCTTAGAAAGGTATAAACTTCCAAGACTGAACCAGGAAGAAACAGAAAATATGACAGCCCAATCACAAGTAATGAATTTGAAACTGTGATTAAAAATCTTCCAACAAACAAAAGCCCAGGACCAGATGGCTTCACAGGTGAATTCTATCAAACATTTAGAGAAGAGCTAACACCCATCCTTCTGAAACTCTTCCAAAATATAGCAGAGGGAGGAACACTCCCAAACTCATTCTACGAGGCCACTATCACCTTGATACCAAAACCAGACAATGATGTCACAAAGAAAGAAAACTACAGGCCAATATCGCTGATGAACATAGATGCAAAAATCCTCAACAAAATACTAGCAAACAGACTCCAACAGCGCATTAAAAGGATCATATACCATGATCAAGTGGGATTTATTCCAAGAATGCAAGGATTCTTCAATATATGCAAATCAATCAATGTGATACACCATATTAACAAATTGAAGGAGAAAAACCATATGATCATCTCAATAGATGCAGGGAAAGCCTTTAACAAAATTCAACACCCATTTGTGATAAAAACACTGCAGAAAGTAGGCATAGAGGAAACTTTCCTCAACATGATAAAGGCCATATATGACAAACCCACAGCCAACATTGTCCTCAATGGTGAAAAACTGAAAGCAGTTCCACTAAGATCAGGAACAAGACAAGGTTGCCCACTCTCACCACTCTTATTCAACATAGTTTTGGAAGTTTTAGCCACAGCAAGCAGAGAAGAAAAGGAAATAAAAGGAATCCAAACCAGAAAAGAAGAAGTAAAGCTGTCACTGTTTGCAGATGACATGATACTCTCCATACAGAATCCTAAAGATGCTACCAGAAAACTACTAGAGCTAATCAATGAATTTGGTAGAGTAGCAGGATACAAAATTAATGCACAGAAATCTCTGGCATTCCTATACACTAATGATGAAAAATCTGAAAGCGAAATCAAGAAAACACTCCCATTTACCATTGCAACAAAAAGAATAAAATATCTAGGAATAAACCTACCTAAGGAGACAAAAGACCTGTATGCAGAAAATTATAAGACACTGATGAAAGAAATTAAAGATGAAACAAATAGATGGAGAGATATACCATGTTCTTGGATTGGAAGAATGAATATTGTGAAAAGGACTCTACTACCCAAAGCAATCTATAGATTCAATGCAATCCCTATCAAACTACCACTGGCATTTTTCACAGAACTAAAACAAAAAATTTCGCAATTTGTATGGAAACACAGAAGATCCCGAATAGCCAAAGCAATCTTGAGAATGAAAAACGGAGCTGGAAGAATCAGACTCCCTGACTTCAGACTATACTACAAAGCTACAGTAATTAAGACAGTATGGTACTGGCATAAAAACAGAAAATAGATCAATGGAACAGGCTAGAAAGCCTAGAGATAAACCCACGCACATTTGGAGACCTTATCTTTGATAAAGGTGGCAGGAATGTACTGTGGAGAAAGGACAGCCTCTTCAATAAGTGGTGCTGGGAAAACTGGACAGATACATGTAAAAGTATGAGATTAGATCACTCCCTAACACCATACACAAAAATAAGCTCAAAATGGATTAAAGACCTAAATGTAAGCCCAGAAACTATCAAACTCTTAGAGGAAAACATAGGCAGAACACTCTGTGACATAAATCACAGTAAGATCCTTTCTGACCCACCTCCTAGAGATATGGAAATAAAAACAAAAATAAACAAATGGGACCTAATGAAACTTCAATGCTTTTGCACAGCAAAGGAAACCATAAAGAAGACCAAAAGACAACTCTCAGAATGGGAGAAAATATTTGCAAATGAAGCAACTGGCAAAGGATTAATCTCCAAAATTTACAAGCAGCTCATGCAGCTTAATAACAAAAAAACAAACAACCCAATCCAATAATGGGCAGAAGACCTAAATAGACATTTCTCCAAAGAAGATATACAGACTGCCAACAAACACATGAAAGAATGCTCAACATCATTAATCATTAGAGAAATGCAAATCAAAACTACAATGAGATATCATCTCACACCAGTCAGAATGGCCATCATCAAAAAATCTAGAAACAATAAATACTGGAGACGGTTTGGAGAAAAGGGAACACTTTTGCACTGCTGGTGGGAATGTGAATTGGTACAGCCACTATGGAGAACAGTATGGAGTTTCCGTAAAAAACTAAAAATAGAACTACCATATAACCCAGCAATCCCACTACTGGGCATATACCCTGAGAAAATCAGAATTCAAAAAGAGTCATGTACCAAAATGTTCATTGCAGCTCTATTTACAATAGCCAGGAGATGGAAACAACCTATGTGCCCATCATCGGATGAATGGATAAAGAAGATGTGGCACATATATACAATGGAATATTACTCAGCCATAAAAAGAAATGAAATTGAGCTATTTGTAATGAGGTGGATAGACCTAGAGTCTGTCATACAGAGTGAAGTATGCCAGAAAGAGAAAGACAAATACCGTATGCTAACACTTATATATGGAATTTAAGAAAAAAAAATGTCATGAAGAACCTAGGGGTAAGACAGGAATAAAGACACAGATCTACTAGAGAATGGACCTGAGGATATGGGGAGTGGGAAGGGTAAGATGTTACAAAGCGAGAGAGAGGCATGGACATATATACACTACCAAACGTAAGGTAGATAGCTAGTGGGAAGCAGCCGCATAGCACAGGGATATCAGCTCGGTTCTTTGTGACCGCCTGGAGGGGTGGGATAGGTAGGGTGGGAGGGAGGGAGGCGCAAGAGGGAAGAGATATGGGAATAAATGTATACGTATAACTGATTCACTTTGTTATAAAGCAGAAAGTAACACACCACTGTAAAGCAATTATACTCCAATAAAGATGTAAAAAAAAAAAAAAGAAAGTTCACAACTTGAAGGTTCATATATAGGGGACTTACTGTACAAGAGAAAAAATTGCAAAAAACACAAACACATGGAGGCTAAACAATGTGCTACTGAACAACCAATTGATCACTGAATAAATCAACAGGAAATGAAAAAATACTTAGAGACGAATGAAAATGAAAAGACAATGATCCAAAATCCTGTGGGACACAGCAAAAGTGGTTCTAAGAGGGAGGTTTATAGTGATACAAGCTTACCCCAGGAAACAAGAAAAATCTCAAACAACCTGACCTTACACCTAAATCAACTAGAGAAAGAAGAACAAACTAAACCCAAAGTTAGCAGAAGGAAAGAAATCATAAAGATCAGAGCAGAAATAAGTGAAAGAGAGACTAAAAAACAATAGAAAAGAGCAATGAAACTAAAATCTGGTTCTTTGTAAAGATAAACAAAATTGATAAAACTTTAGCCAGACTCATCAAGAAAAAAGGAGACGGCCTAAATCAGTAAAATCAGAATTGAAAAAGGAGAAGTTAGAACCAACACCACAGAAATACAAAGGACCATAAGAGACTACTACAAGCAACTAGATGCCAATAAAATGGACAACCTGAAGAAATGGACAAATTCTTAGGAAGGTACAATCTCCCAAGACTGAATTAGGAAGAAATAGGAAATATGAACAGACCAATCACAAGTACTGAAGTTGAAACTGTGATTTAAAAACTTCCAACAACTGGGGCTTCCTTAGTGGTGCAGTCGTTAAGAATCTGCCTACCAATGAAGGGGACATGGGTTCAAGCCCTGGTCCAGGAAGATCTCACATGCCGCGGAGCAACTAAGCCCATGCACCACAACTACTGAGCCTGTGCACCTAGAGTCCATGCTCCTCAACAAGAGAAGCCACCACAATGAGCAGCCCGCACACCACAATGAAGAGTAGCCCCCGCTCACCACAACTAGAGAAAGCCCGCGCACAGCAACAAAGACCCAATGCAGCCAAATAAATAAACAAAAATAATTTTAAAAAATAAAATAAAAACTTCCAACAAACAAAAGTCCAGGACCAGATGGCTTCACAAGTGAATTCTATCAACAATTAGATGAGAGTTGACACCCAACCTTCTCAAACTATTACAAAAAATTGCAGAGGAAAGAACATCTCCAAATTCATTCTATGAGGCCATCATCACCCTGATAACCAGACAAAGATACCACAAAAAAGAAAATTACAGGCCAACATCACTGATGAACACAGATGCAAAAATCCTCAACATGATACTAGCAAACCAAATCCAACAATACATTAAAAGAATCATACACCATGATCAAGTGGGATTTATCCCAGGGATGCAAGGATTTTTTAATATCTGCAAATCAGTGTGATATACCACATTAATAAATTGAAGAATAAAAGCCATATGATGCAGAAAAAGCTTTTGATAAAATTCAGCATCCACTTATGATAAAAAAAAGACTCTCCAGAAAGTGAGCATAGAGGAAATCTACCTCAACATAAAGACCATATATGATAAGCCCACAGCTAACGTCATATGCAATGGTGAAAAGCTGAAAACATTTCCTCTAAGGTCAGGAACAAGACAAGGATGTCCACTCTCACCACTTTTATTCAACATAGTTTTGGAAATCCTAGCCACAGCAATGAGAGAAGAAAAAGAAATAAAAGGAATACAAATTGGAAAAGAAGAAGTAAAACTGCCATTGTTTGCAGATGACATGATACTATACATAGAAAATCCCAAAGATACTACCAAAAAACTACTAGAGCTCTTCAATGAATTTGGTAAAATTTCAGGAGACAAAATTAATACACAGAAATCTGTTCCATTTCTATACACTAACAATGAAAGATCAGAAAGAGAAATTAAGGAAACAGTCCCATTTACCATCACATCAAAAAGAATAAAATACCTAGGAATAAACTTATCTAAGGAGGCAAAAAACCTATACTCCAAAAACTATAAGATGCTGATGAAAGAAATCAAAGATGATACAAACAAATCAAAAGATATACTGTGTTCTCAGATTGGATCACTACTGTCAAGATGACTATACTACCCAAAATAATCTACAGATTCAATGCAATCCCTATCAAATTACCAATGGCATTTATCACAGAACTAGAACAAATAATTATAAAATTTGTATGGAAACACAAAAGGCCCCAAATAGCCAAAACAATCTTGAGACAGAAAAACAGCTGGAGGAATCAGGTTCCCTTTAGACTATACTACAAAGCTACAGTCATCAAACAGTATGGTACTGGCACAAAAACAGAAATATAAATTAATGGAACAGGATGGAAAGCCCAGAAATAAACCCATGCACCTATAGTTAATCTATGACAAAGGAGGTAAGAAAGAATATTCAGTGGAGAAAAGACAGTCTCTTCAATAATTGGTGCTGGGAATACTGGACAGCCACATGTAAAAGAATAAAATTAGAATATTCTCTAACACCATACTCAAAAATAAACTCAAAATGGAATAAAGACCTAAATGTGAAACTGGATAATATAAAACTCCTAGAAGAAAACATAGGCAGAACACATTTTGATTTAAATCGCAGCAATATCTTTTTGGATCCATCTCCTAGAGTAATGGAAATAAAAACAAAAGTAAACAATGGGACCAGCTAAACTTAAAAGATATTCCACAGCAAAGAAAGCAAACAAAATGAAAAGACAACTTACAGAATGGGAGAAAATATTTGCAAATGCTGCGACCAACAAGGGATTAGTCTCCAAAATATACAGACAGCTTGTACAGCTCAGTATGGGAACAACCCAATCAAAAAATGGGCAGAAGATCTAAATATACATTTCTCTAAAGAAGACATACAGATGGCCAAAAAGCACATGAAAAGATGCTAAATATCACTAATTATTAGAGTAACGCAAACCAAAACTCCAATGATGTATCACCTCACACCAGTCCGAATGGCCATCTTCAACAAATCTACAAGTAATAGAAGCTGGAGAGGGTGTGGAGAAAAAGGAACCCTCCTACACTGTTGGTGGGAATGTAAATTGGTGCAGCCACTATGGAAAACAGTGTGGAGGTTCCTTAAAAAACTAAAAATAGAGCTACCATATGATTCACCAATCCCACTCCTGGGCATATATCCAGAGAAAACCATAATTCTAAAAGACTCATGCACCCCAATGTTCATTGCAGCACTGTTTCCAATAGTCAAGACATGGAAGCAACCTAAATGTCCATCGACAGATGAATGGATAAAAAGGACGTGGTGTGTGTGTGTGTGTGTGTATATATGTGTGTGTATATATATATATGGAATATTAATCAGTCTTGAAAAAGAATAAAATAATGCCATTTGCAGCAACATGAATGAACCTAGAGATTATCATACAAAGTAAGCCAGAGAGAGAAAGACAAATATCATATGAGACTGCTTACATGTGGCATCTAAAAAATGATACAAATGAACTTATATACAGACATAGAAAAACTTATGGTTTCCAAAGGGGAAAGGGAGGAGGAATAAATTAGGAGGTTGGGATTAACATATACACACCACTATATATAAAATAGATAATTGACAAGGACCTACTGTAGAGCACAGGGAACTCTACTCAATACTCTGTAATAACCTATAGGGGAAAAGAATCTGAAAAAGAATGGATATATGTATATGTGCAACTGAACCACTTTGTCATACACCTGAAACTAACGCATTGTAAATCAACTACAATTAACAAACGAATAGTGCAGTGAGCCCCAGAAAACAAAACAAAACAAACAGTTAAGTGACTCCATGTGGCCGTGGTGGTGGGCAGGCCTAGTATTCCTTGTGTTTCTCACTATCATGCACTTATTCTGTTGCTTTTCAGAACCCCCTCCCCCTGATAAACATTTGCCCCTGCTGGGTCTGAAAAAAAATATGTAATATGATGTCAAAAGCCATGATACTCCTAGTAGGACTTCTGATGATGGTTGCAGTTCAGAGAGAATGGAAAATCATGCTTCAGTAAACACCTAAAATAGTGCCCCAGGGAGAAAAACTAGTTAATTGTCAGGTCTGCCATAAAAATCCTGGCTTACAACAATCTTTACAGGTACAAATATGTTCATACAACGAGTTTTATCAATTCAAACAGGGAAAATCCCCCTCTCCACCAATTCGAGCACAGTGGGCAATATCCCCATCAGGCCCAATACCTTGCCTATGTTTGACTCCTTTTAAAAGGGTTTCATACCTTTTGCATTAATCATGGCTACTTCTGTTATTCAGAAAACCAGTCATGCTTCCAATGCCACTACACCTCTAATGGTTCTCTTGGGTATGGTGAGCCTCTCTGGAACAACCCCTGGCCACCAGATGTTAATATCACCAGTGTTTTGGAACCCAGACCAAAACTGCATTCCCAGAAATACCTCTACTCTGTGTGCTTATAATGAAGACCAGAACCAAGGTGCCTACTGGATAGGGATGGAATGGACTAAAAGTTGGGCTAGAAATTGTCAGGCTCCATGGCAACAATGGGTGAAATCCTCTTGCTTCACAATCTCATCTAAGCCGAGGGCATGGAGCACACCCAGACTTCATGATTTTTAATATACTAATGGGCCCTTGTCTCCACATTGTGTTCATAACTTGTCCCTTCCATGGATCCGGACAGCTGCTTCCTTGTTAAATTCTTCTATTCCCATATCTCTTACTGAACCTTCAGGATATATGTGGTTATGTAGCACTCCCTAGAATGAGGGCCCAAAGACAAGGGCACGCCAGTGAATATTTGGCCCCTATGTAACTGCTTATCCTTATATCAATAATGTGTGGCACAAGGAAGCTTGTACATTAGGACATTTGGTCTCATTCACAGTCACAATACGTAATAGTCAACACCATCCTAGGGGGGCCATCAGATTAATATCGGCAGGAATAGGACTGGCAGAGGAATTGGCAGCTCCACAGGGAGGCTTTGCCTACCATGAGGTAACCCTAGAAAATCTAACCAACACTTGGGAGAGCCTAGCCCTGACCACTGAAAATGCCCTAAATAGACTCAGCTACTTTAAGCTCACTGGCCAATGTAGTTAGGAGAATAGACTGGCCTTGGATTACTTGCTGACTGAGTAGGGTGGTGTTTGTGCGGTCTTAAACAAAACCTGCTGTACCCATGTTAATAATTTGGTCCAGATTGAGATGACATCAAAAAGATTTATGAACAAGCATCATGGTTACACCACTACAACCAGGGGTCAGGCCCTAACGCCATGTGGTCCATGATTAAGAGCACCCTCCCTAGGCTTACTTGGTTCCTGCCCCTCCTGAACCCAATAAGGGTCATACTCTTCCTCCTCCCCTTTGGACCCTTCATCTTTAACCTCTTGGTTAAGTTCGTGTCTTCCAGGTTACAACAGTTCCACATCAAAACGATGTGAGGATTCCAACCCCTAAACCCCTGACTTAAAACAAGAAACTGTCCTGCCCCTGGGACCCCAGACCAGGCATCCAGAGATTTCACTCCCTGACAGGCAGGGTCAACACCACTGCCCAGCCCTGAAGCAACTACTGAATATGCACCATTGCCTCTCTGCTTCCCATAAGAATAGGAGTAAAATCTTCAAGGGAGGAATGCGTCAGGAGGGAAAGGGGCAGGACACAAACACTAGATATTGAAGAAGGGGTGCAGCCATTAGGAAGCAGTAAAGCCTGGCTGGAACCAGCTGAAACCAAGGGGGCTTTGAGAATAGTCCAGGCAGGGAGAGGAGTTGAGGAAGATGGTGGAAGAGTAAGACGCGGAGATCACCTTCCATCCCACAGATACATCACAAATACATCTACACGTGGAACTGCTCCTATAGAACACCCACTGAACGCTAGCAGAGAATAGTCCAGGCATTGACATTTAGCTCATTATAAACCTTCATTTTAATACTAAAAATCACTACCCCTTACACAATGACAGTTCTGGGGAAGACCAAAAAAGGCCGAAAAGTGGGCAGTGGCCCAATTCCTGGGAAATCCCCACCCTACCCCAAAATAGCAAGACTATTCCTCCCACTATGAAATTACTTAGCCCATAAAAACCTATGACCCCATACCCTGGGGCTGCTCTCACTTTGGGACGGCCTGCATTCTGCCTATGGAATGTGTATCTCTCTAAATAAACTTGCTTTCCCTTTACTCTTGCTTGCTCTTGAATTCCTTCCTGCTCAGATCCAAGAACCCTCACTTGGTGGTCCGTCCTAAGGACTCCTGCAGGTCCCAGGATGTGACATTTCCCTCTCCTGCAACAGCATCTCTCCCGTAATGGGTACTATGAATGGGCTGCAGCATGGTGTCTGAGAACGCCTTAGGAATCAAAACAATAGTGCACTACATTTCCAGCCCAGCGAGGTGTGATCCAAGTCAGATCCCACTCTGGCCCTCTCTCTGGCCTTTGCTGAATACACTGGCTGGTATTCTGACAAGTCAATCTGTCGGAGAAGTGTTCGTCTTGACTCAGAGGATATAGTTTTAGATTAGGTGCCCCAGCATCCCTTTTTAATGGGATTCCTATTGGGCATGTGTTTCTGGCCTTCCCTGGGGTGCAGTTAGCACACACTCTGGTCTTACCTTTTCCTAGACCTTTGGGGGAAAGAGCTGTGTCTCCTTTCCTGGGGTTTTCATTATCGCCATCTGTAGGCTTAAAGTGTGTTCTGGTGGGACTCTGATATCAAGCTGTTCTGGTGAAAAACTTCAGGGTTGTAAGGCCAACTGGCCCGAGGCAGGGGAACGCAATCAGACTCACAGGTTGCATCAGACCGAAACTCTCCCGACCACCCAGTTCCAGAAACTGACCTGGGGACTTTCCACCCGGCCCAGCCTTCCCGCCTTTCAAGGGGCGGGACTAACGGTCCCTCACGATACCCGAAAAGACCACCAAATAAGGAACACCCTGCGCCCTCCCGGATTCATCACACCCCTTTCCCTTCTTCCCCTATAAATTCTGCCCAACCCTCGCCCGGGTGCGACTTCTCTGGCCCCTTTCTCTCAGACCAGTGAACCTCACCAGGGAGCGTTCCCAAATAAAGGTTGTTTAAGCTCTCTTCCGTCTTTGGTGCCGTTCCTTACATTTGGTGCCGAAACCCGGGAGGGGTACTAAGCCCCGCGGGTTACCGCGCAGGCTCCTCCCCTCCCCCAGGAAACAACCAGGGAACCTCTACTCATCCACCCGATCCGGCAGAAAACGGGGTAAGTCCCCCTCCCTTGTTCCCTCCGACCCCCAGAGTCCCTGCCCACCGGACTCCCTGTCCCTAATCGCGGCCACGTCAGGGATTCCTCCGTCTTCTCTCCGGGCCTCGGGCAACTGTGGAGACGTCCCAATTGCCTGACTGCTCTCCGACCCGCAGGGCCTCGGGTGACTGTGGAGACGTCCCAATCGCCTGACCGCCCTCCGACCTGCCGTGAATTGGAGACTGAGACCCAGGGACGCCTCTCTCCCTCTCCATTCACGCAGAGACAGACCGGGGGTCATGGGAACCTCACACTCGAAACCAGATCCTAAGACGCCCCTGGGGTGTCTCCTAGCCAATTTTACAGCCCTCGGTTTCTCCCAAGATCTCCGTCGCCGACGGCTCATTTTCTATTCCACTGTGGCCTGGCCACAATATCCTCTAGACAGTCAATCCAAATGGCCTCCTGAAGGGACTTTCAATTTTAACGTCCTCCGTGATCTAGATAATTACTGCCGCAGGACGGGCAAATGGTCCGAGGTCCCCTACGTCCAGGCCTTCTGGTGTTTACGCTCCCGCCCTTCCCTCTGTGTCGATTGTTCCACTTCCCAGATCCTTCTTGCCACATCTCCTACATCCAAGCCCCTAACTTCCTTTGACGATGACCCCTCTCCACTAGCCGACCCACCCGAATCTCTCGCCTCTCCTCCCTCCAGAGCTCCTCTCCAACCTCCACCCTACCCTGAAGCGGTCCCTCCTCCTCCCGAACCCGCTTCCCCGCCTCCCTCCACGGTTTCTCCTCCCACGCCCCTTGCTTCGCCAATTAGTGCACGTACACGCTCTCACGACTCCCAAGATCCAAATCTCCGCTGCCCTCCGAGGGAGGTAGCAGGAGCGGAAGGATTAGTTAAGAGTTCATGTTCCCTTTTCCCTCCAAGATCTCTCCTTTTCTGCCAACTCTTCCCGCTACATCAAAGAATTTCGCTACCTCTCTCAAGCTTACGATCTAACCTGGCACGATATCTTCGTGATCCTATCTTCTACTCTGACCCCTGACGAGGGAAAGAATTCAAACTGCTGCCCGAAACCATGCAGATCAGGTTCACCTTACCGACAACTCCATGCCCGTCGGAGTGACTGCCGTACCTGGCACCAATCCAGGCTGGACTTAATCAGGATGGCCAAGATGGCCGTCGTAAACGCGACCTCATGATCCAACGCCTCCTGGCTGGCACGCAGGCTGCCGCTCATAAGGTAGTCAATTTTGAAAAACTAAAAGAGATAACCCAAGAACCCAACGAAAATCCAGCTATCTTTCTCAATTGCCTTACGGAGGACTTAACTCTCTACACCCAGCTGGATCCCAACACCCCGGCAGGGGCAACGGTACTAGCCACCCATTTTATTACCCAATCAGGCCTGGACATCCGAAAGAAATTAAAACGGGCAGAAGACGGCCCTCAGACCCCTATTCGAGATCTGGTAAAGATGGCCTTTAAAGTCTATAATGGCCGTGAGGATTTGGCAGAATCCAGCCGACAGGCTCGGATGCACCAAAAGGTGGCCCTCCAAACCCAAGCTGTTGTAGCCGCCCTGCGGCCGGCCATCTCCCATGGATCACAGCATCCACGGGGTCCACAAAAGGCAACCCCGCCAGGGGCCTGCTTCAAATGCGGAAAAGAAGGCCACTGGGCTCGCCAATGTCCCAATCCCCGACCTCCTTCTAAGCCCTGTCCCAGCTGCGGGCTAACGGGCCACTGGAAGAGTGACTGCCCTACGACTGGCCCTCCCTCAGCATCTCCATGCGCGGGGCAGGCCGACCCAACGGCATTACCACTCGAACTGCTGGGACTGGCTGACGACTGACGGCGCCCGGACTCGAAGACCCCCATCACCCTCGCCGAGCCCAGGGTAACGCTACAGGTAGCGGGTAAGTCCATCTCATTTCTGGTAGACACGGGGGCTACCTATTAGGTCCTGCCTACCTATTCCGGGCCAGTTTCTCCTTCCCAGATCTCGGTCATGGGTATTGATGGCAAACCATCCTTCCCACTCCAGACCGGTCCACTCCCATGTCTTATCGAAGGACTCCCTTTTATTCATTCTTTGTCATACCATCCTGCCCAGTTCCCTTGCTAGGCCGAGATGTCCTTTTCCACTTAGGGACCTCCCTCCAGCTGGTTAGACTTGACCCTAAGGTCCCCTCCTCCCAACTCCTGCTTCTTCTTCTCGGCCTGTCTCTAGAACCCTCCCCCTCCTATTCCCCTCTTCCAATCACACCGAACCCAATCAATCCCCAAGTTTGGGATACTTCTAAGCCCAAAATAGACTCCTTATCCCCACTGACTCTCCCTGCAACACCCCCATCCTGCCTGTCCACAAGGCCTCTGGGGATTATCGCCTGGTCCAGGACCTCCGACTAATCAATGAGGCCATAATTTCTCTCCACCCAGTAGTACCAAACCCATACACCTTGCTCTCCCATATCCCCCCATCCACAACCCACTTTACGGTTCTGGACCTCAAAGATGCTTTTTTCACTATCCCCCTACATCCCGACTCCTATTTCCTCTTCGCCTTTACCTGGACGGAGCCGGATACTCATACTTCCAGTCAGCTCACCTGGACAGTTCTTCCCCAGGGCTTCCGCGACAGTCCTCACCTCTTCGGTCAGGTGCTGGTACGGGACCTCACTTCCTGCTCCCTTACCCCCAGCACACTCCTTCAATATGCAAATGACCTCCTCCTTTGTAGGCCGTCTCTCAGCCTCTCAAGACAACACACTGCAGATCTCCTCAATTACCTTGGCTCTCGCGGTTATCGGGTCTCCCCGGCCAATGCTCAGTTATCTGTATCTTCTGTAACCTACCTGGGGCTCCACCTTACCCCTACCACAAAAGGTCTAACAGCCGACCGCACCCGGATTATCTGTGAACTCCAGCCTCCGGAAACAGCGGAACAAATCCTCTCCTTTTTGGGCCTTATAGGATTTTTCCGACACTGGATCCCTAACTTTGCTCTCCTCGCTAAACCCTTATATCTAGCTGCTAAAGAAACCCCTCAAGGACCCCTCACCTCTCCTTCCGCCGTTCGACAGGCCTTTCTCACCCTCCGTAACGCTCTGATATCTTCTCCTCCCCCTTCTCTGCCCAACCCAAACCGACCTTTTCACCTTTTTGTGCATGAACGGGCCGGAATAGCCACTGGACTCCTTGCCCAGCCTGTAGGGCCCTCCTACCGCCCAGTGGCTTACCTCTCCAAACAGCTAGACCCAACCGTTCGGGGATGGCAACCATGCCTTCGGGCCCTAGCAGCGGCAGCCAAAATGACCAAACACTCAAACTGACTCTGGCCCACCCACTAACTGTGTTTTCCTCCCACCGGCTGGCTGGTCGACCTCCTAGGCCACAAGTCTCTCTCCCTCCTGGGCCCCTCCCGCATCCAGGAGTTCCACCTACTGTTCATTGAAATCTCTGCTATCTCCCTCGACCTCCCCCCCCACCCCCACCGCCTAAACCCGGCCTCCCTGTTGCCTATCTCCGATACCGGGACCTCCCCTTCCCACTCCTGCCCCCAAGTCGTAGAGGCCCTCAGCCCGCCGAGAGAGGGACTCTTTGACACCCCTCTTTCAAACCCGGACCGCACCCTCTTCGTAGCATGCTTGCTCCCTGTTTTCTTAGGTTCCTTTGCAGGCGCATGGAGGAAGTCTCTCGGGTGGCCACAAACCAAATGCTCCTCGGCCCTTACACTTTGCTTCCTACAGGACCCCCCACTGGTCTCCCTTAAGCCTCGGACCTCTGGTCGCCCGACTCCCCTTTCGACGCCCCCATTCAGCAAGAAGTAGCCAGAGATCAGAACGCCGCCCCATTACACCAAAGATGTCGGGATGTAAGGCCAACTGGCCTGAGGCAGGGCAACGCAATCAGACTCACAGGTTGCATCAGACCGAAACTTTCCGGACCACCCAGTTCCAGGAACTGACCTGGAGACTTTCCGGACCACTCAGTTCCAGGAACTGACCTGGGGACTTTCCACCCGGCCCAGCCTTCCCGCCTTTCAAGGGGCGGGACTAACGGTCCCTCACGATACCCGAAAAGACCACCAAATAAGGAATACCCTGCGCCCTCCCGGATTCACCACACCCCTTTCCCTTCTTCCCCTATAAAGTCTGCCCAAACCCTCGCCCGGGCGCGACTTCTCTGGCCCCTTTCTCTCGGACCAGTGAACCTCGCCCGGGAGCGCTCCCTAATAAAGCTTGTTTCAGCTCTCCTCCGTCTTTGGTGCCGTTCCTTACAAGGGTGAGGTCTATCAGACTGTTGATCAGCTCATTCCTCACTGTTAGTCTCACCTGGGGCTCCTGTGGGGAATTAGGTGCCTCAAGTTAAAGGGAGCCCCTGGGCCACTTCATTCATCAGAGTGACCCTCTCTTTCTACCATATGAGAGGCTCTCATCTCGTTTTTTTTCCTCATGTTTTACTCTAGGGCAATGTTTTCCAATGTTCTTCCTCCTATGGTAGCACATTGTACCTTCCCCAGTAGTGGCTTTCCTCTCTTGGGACAATGCCAAGGCCAAAAAAGTGGCATTTCATTTCGTTTTGCATCTTCCTTCTTCTGTTGTTGTTCCCTGTGCAACACTTTAAAAGCAACATCTACCCATTGAGAAGGGTTCATTCCAAATGCATCATCTAATCTTTGCAACTTTCTCCTGATATCTGAGGCACTTTGCCCCCAAAAAGTTCAAGCTTACCATTCTAATATTTTCAGGGGCCTCGGGATCTGCGTTAGTATAATGTCTGTAGGCCTGATAAATCTTTTCCAAAAATTTTCTCCGAATTTTTGGAAGGGTCTTCATTTGGTTTTGTGCTGATTTTCTTGAATTTTGCTCAAACTTTTTGCTTTGGTTCCCCTTTTCAGGGGAACTTTTTCAGGGAAAGCCCTGCCAAGATACACCAATAAGCAGTGCCCTAATAAGGGTGTTCCTCCCTCATTGGGGTCCCAATTTGGTTCAGCTGTGGGTACTGCCTAGTGGGCTTCATGTGTAAAGGATAAAGGAGGGTTGCAATCTTTCCAGTTAAACAAGTCTGAGAAACCCAGCTGGTAGGTCATTTGCATTTAGCCCCCCTATGAGATAAGGGCATAAGGGAAATTTCCCTGCCCTGGGAGTGACTCCTGGCCCAAAATGGGTGCCCTGTCAGGTCTTAGAATGGCGATACCAGACCAAGTCTCTGTGCCCCAGAAACTAACACAGGATTTTCTAAGTTGTCCCTATAAGGAGGGGCAGTCCTGAGCCCCAGTGTGGGGAACTGGGGTTGAATAGAAGCAGATGGTGGGGGAGGGGTGGATATGCTGGAGCAGCTGAGACAGCTAGCCCAGGTGGAGGAGTTAAGGTTTGACGCAATCTATTCTCACTCTCATTCTCTTCCTTATTTTCCCTGATGTAATAGAACAAATGCTTGCATATTAGAGAATTCCATCATTCTTCTCTGCTTCTTCAAGAAGGGCCACCATAAAACCATAGATAGCAATTGATCATGTCCAGCCATTAAAAGGATGCCTGTTTGCCTTGACATCAACCAACTGAGCTGAATTCTGGGCTGGGGCTTTTGGTGATTTTAGGAACCAAGTGAAACCTTTCTCTTCTCCCTGTAAATATCCCACAGACAGGTCTTTTTAAAAATTCTTTTCCTCTATTTGACACCTGTAAAAGTTTTAAATATCAGAAAACTGATTTGGCTGTAAATGGAGAAAGAGTACCCAACAAAATGAAATGAACAACCCAAAGGTCAAACAGAAAATCCCAAATAAACCCTCAAGTTTGGTCTTGGGTTTTACATATACCAATGATGCAGGAGACCACAAAGGACATAATTAACACAGCAAGGGCAGCAGTACATGGTGCACAGGGTCCCAAGATAACCCTGCCTAAACCCCTTGTGGAGATCCTAACAGGTACTGTGACCACACGTGGTTACAATAAAAGAGCATCTTCTCGCTCATGAGTTCATGGCTGGAATCAAATCACTTATCCAAAATTCACCTCAGAGAACTTTCTTTAGCAATAGTTGAGACATTCCCCATTTTTATAGACAGAAATTCAAGACAAAACACAAATGGCACACACAAATGTAGCATCCATAGAATCATGACCCAGGTCACAAATCAGGTAAAAGTCCAACAACTCTTTTCTCTCTCCAGTGGGGTACCCCACTCAAATACAAAACAAATTGGCTTATTCCAGGGGGAAAAAAAGCCCCAGACAGAGAAGAAATAAAGTTTCTGGCTGTACACACCAGAGCAACTTACCCTAATGGATGGAGGCCGTTGGGTCCCAAATATTGATTCCTTGATCCAACTTCCAAGCACTGGGGCAGCTGGTGCCCCTTTGGGGAATTCTGAAGGGCAGGTCCTCAGGACAAGTGGTCCTGGCAGCTGCTGGGGCCTGACCCGAAAATTCCCCAACAGGCTGGCTGGCCACGAGCAGCAAGTTTCCTGGCTGGCTCCACACAATTTGTTACCAAGTCCAAGCTCATACTGCTTGATGCACAACAGGCCAAAAAGTTGAAAGATCAGTTTCTGGGGCAAGGAATAGTGACTTTATTCAGAAAGCCAGCAGACCAAGAAGGTGGTAGACTAGTGTCCCATAGAACCATCTTGCCTGAGTTAGAATTCAGGCTTCTTTTATACTAAAAGGGGAGGGAGTAAAGCCAAACATTTCCTGGTTCCCGTCAGCCTCCGGAGGGGATGTGTTAATTTCAGCCTTCCTGCAGTCATGCACAGGTGGGCCTGGTCCTGTGAGCTAAACAAAGGCATTTTCGCTTAATGCTCATTACCTGGGAGGCAGGGTTCTCAGAGATAGGCCATTATGTATAATTTAAGCTTATAGGCAACATCCCCTTAGTGATTAACTTGTAATAGAGTACAAAGTTTCTTCCCTATTACAACCTTAGTGGTTGAGCAGAGTTTGACAGTGATAGCAATTATCAAGCTTGAATATTTCCTTAGGATGACAGGACAGGGTGTTGAAGCCCTCCATGGCATCTAGCAAAGCTGTAAGGAGCAAGTCCACATCTTGTATGTTGCTATTACAGTCATAATAGCATAAAAGGGAAGGTCTCCAAGGGCAGGAAACCCAGGGGCAAGTGAGAAATCTAATAGGTAATAGTAGACTCACATATTTACAATTCCTTATATGTCATAGGAAGTCTACCTACGATATAATTAAGTAATCTGATGTTAACATACAAAGAAGTGTGATCTACACCAGTGGTCAGCAAACTTCTTCTGTAAAGGGAATAATAGTTAATATTTTAGGCTCTCTCGGCCATATGGTTTCTCTTGCTACTAGTCAACTCTCCTGTTTTGTCACAAAAGCAGCCACAGATAGTATGTATACATGTGTTCCACTATCACTTTATTTACAAAATCAGGCTGGGTTTGGCCTGTGGGACATAGTTGAACCTATGCTCTACACAATGAGTATAATTCTTTTTATCATTCAGCCTAATCCAAGCTCAAAGTATAGGCAATGGCTCTGATCAAGTTTTGTAACAGGAGTCTGCATGTGCAATCCTACCACATCTCTCTAACCCATTCTCAATCTTTACATTATCCCAGTCCGTAGACTTAGTTGTTAAGTTAGCAATCACGTTCAAGCCTCACACTCCCTTCATAAACACAGCCATGCCCAGAGGAACATGCTTTGCAGGGCTAGATAACAGCACACTCGCCAGAACTTATTTTACATTTCGGTCCGTCTGTGTGAACAAGGTAGGGAGGAGATATGACACTCCCTTCCAAGACCCTTTGTCAAACTGACTACTTGCTATTGTCTCCTGATCAACTCAAATTTATAATCCAACATATGGTTAACCCAAACCCTGTCTACATATTCCCTGTTCCCTAGCAACATTCGAGTTACGACAGTGGTCATGTGACTCCATTCTGTCCAATAAAATGTAAGCAGAAGTCACTTGGTGGGATTTTGGGGAAACTGCTTTAAAAGGGAGGGTCTTGTTAATCACAAACTCCTAATTTAGGATAAATTAGGAGGTAAACACACTACTATACATAAAATTGAGAACCAACAAGGACCTACTGTATAGCACAGGGAACTATACTCAATATTTTGTAATAATCTATAACGGAAAAGAATCTGAAAAAATATATATAACTGAATCACTTCGCTGTACCTGAAACTAACACAACATTGTAAATCAATCATACTTCAATTCAAATAATTAATTAATTAAAAAGAAAAAAAGAAGCAAAAGAAGCCAGGCACACCTAAAAAATGACATCTCTACCCCTCTAAAACAAAACAAATAAAAGTTTTGGTGGCATGCTAGTTTGGCTTTTTGCCATTTCCATTTTTCCACGCTCAGAACGTGGAGAGAAATGTAGCAGCCAGTTTGCAACAATGAGGCAACAACTCTGAGGATGAAGACCTACATACTAAGGGTGGAGAAAGAAGGAAAGAGGTGAGGGCTTCCCTGGTGGCGCAGTGGTTGAGAGTCCACCTGCCTCCGTGCCCCGGTCCGGGAAGAGCCCACATGCCGCGGAGCGGCTGGGCCCGTGAGCCTCTGCGTCCGGAGCCTGTGCTCCGCAACGGAAGAGGCCACCACGACAGTGAGAAGCCGCGTACCGCAAAAAAGAAAAAAAAAAAAAAAGGAAAGAGCTGAGATATTGTGACATTGTTGAACCACCCTATAAGCACTGGAATAACTTCTGGTTGTATGAGGGCGATAAACCCCTTGCTTATTCAATCCCTTGTTTGTTGCATTGTCTATACATTCATGCCTAGGGCATGACCCTCCAAATCTTATCCTTCCCTAGTCTTTCCCAACTAAGTTAATGGTACTACAATTCAACCAGTTACTCCAGATAAAACCCTGGGATTCACTCATAATGTCTCACTCACCCTAACTCCCCAAATTCAATTCATGAAATGATACCTCTCCACCTCTACTGCTATTACCCTAGGTGCTATAGACTGAATGTTTGTATCTCCCCCAAATTCATATGTTGAAACCTAACCCCCAATGTGATGGTATTTGCAGGAGGGGACTTTGGGAGATAATTAGGTTCTGAGGACTCCACCTCATGAACAGAATTTGTGCCCTTATAAAAGAGACCCCAGGGAGATCCCTAGCCCCTTCTACCATGTGAGGACAGAGCATAATCACAGCCATCTCTAAAACAGAAAGCAGGCCCTCAGCAGACACCTAATCTGCCAATGCCTTGACCTCGGACTTCCCAGACTCTAGAACTGTGAGAAATAAAGTTCTGTTTATAAGCCACCCAGCCTATGATATTCTGTTAAAGCAGCCAGAACTGACTAAGACACTAAGCAAGACCACCATCATCTCACACAATACACTCCTTACTGGTTCATTCTCCACTTCTCTGCTATACTCCATTTTTCTACCAGACTGATCTTTTAAAAACATCAGACCATGTCATTCCATCAATGACTTTCCATTCTTTTCTTTCATAGCTAAAACTCATATATGATCTGGTTCCTCCCTAATGTGTCAGCTTAGATAAGCTGGAACTACTATCCTTTCTCTGCACAGTTCAGAGTGTGTCCACAAAAGACATTTCTCACAAGACTTGGGAGGCAGAAGTGAAGATACAGTCAACTGCTTTTATACTTTGAAGGTCAGTGCAGGGGTCCCAGGTACCGTGGCAACTCATGTACATCGTCACTATAGTCTGGCTCCCCTTGCTGGTATGATAGTCATTGGTGCAGGTCAGCTATCCTACCTCTCAATGGATCTCCTTCTAAAACCTCTGGGTCACATAAGTATTTATCTCTGTGTCAAAGAGCCCCATCTCTTCCTGCAAGAGACCCACACCATCAAAGCCAGAAGATTGGAAATGAGAGACTAACACCGTTTCCAGTCTGTCCTCATGGGTTCCAACTCATATTCGTGGATTTCAGCTTTGCCTTGCTCTCCCTTGCACATCCATCTTCCCAAGTCCCTGCTCTGCTGACATCCAACTCCCACCCCAGAGGCAATGTTTTATAGGGCCTCTATAGTGATATTAATTCATACTCCAATTGCAAAAGCTCAAGCACACACACACACATACACACACACACACACACACACACACACACACAAGCTCCTAGTGATTAAGTCTCTGTGATAGAGCCTGATACAGACTTTTTAAAAATATCTTTATTGGAGTATAATTACTTTACGATGTTGTGTTAGTTTCTGCTGTAGAACAAAGTGAATCAGCTGTATGTATACATATATCCCCATATCCCCTCCCTCTTGCGTCTCCCTCCTACCCTCCCTATCCCACACCTCTAGGTCATCACAAAGCATGGAGCTGATCTCCCTGTGCTATGCAGCTGCTTCCCACTAGCCATCCATTTTACATTTGGTAGTATACATATGTCAGTGCTATTCTCACTTTGTCCCAGCTTCCCCTTCCCCACCCCATGTCCTCAAGTCTGTTCTCTACATCTGCATCTTTATTCCTGCCCTGCCACTAGGTTCATCAGTACTGTTTTTTTAGATTCCATATGTATGCATTAGCATACGGAATTTGTTTTTCTCTTTCTGACTTACTTAACTCTGTATGACAGACTTGAGGTCCATCCACCTCATAAATAACTTGATTTCATTCCTTTTTATGGCTGAGTAATATTCCATTGTATATACGTGCCACATCTTCTTTATCCACTCATCTGTCGAACTCTCCTGCCCTGCTGGTGGGAATGTAAATTGATAAAGCCACGGTGGAGAACAGTATGGAGTTTCCTTAAAAAATGAAAAATAGAACTACCATATGACCCAGCAATCCCACTACTGGGCATATACCCTGAGAAAACCATAATTCAAAAAGAGACATGTACCACAATATTCATTGCAGCACTATTTATAATAGTCAGGACATGGAAGCAACCTAAGTGTCCATGGACAGATGAATGGATAAAGATGATACAGACTTTAAATGGATTCTCTGAATTGGTTCTGAGTTAACTTGAATTGGTTGTGTGATCTAGTCAGATTTAATAGCATTAATGAGCTGCCTCAAGTGGTACAGTAGACACTGATAGTTCATGAGAGGCAGTGCCAAAATGGTACTCAAATTGTCTCCAATAGACATTTCTATCAAGTGTTTATGGAAGGCAAGGCTTTGAACAGTCAAGTATTTACTCCCACAGATCATTTTGGTGAAAATGGAAAGTATGTTGCTTGCTTGCTTCTTAGTGCACTGGAGAATGAGGACAAAGAAAATAGTGAGTTCAGGGCTTTAAATACCCACCTAAAGTTCTGCAAAATGATATAAAATTGAATGATGAGGGCTTTCCTGCTGGTGCAGTGGTTAAGAATCTGCCTGCCAATGCAGGGGACACAGCTTCGAGCCCTGGTCCGGGAAGATCCCACATGCCGCGGAGCAACTAAGCCTGTGCACCACAATTACTGAGCCTGCGCTCTAAGCCCATGAGCCACAACTACTGAGCCCATGTGCCACAACTACTGAAGCCCACGTGCCTAGAGCCTGTGCTCCACAACAAGAATAGCCACCACAATGAGAAGCCCACGCACCACAACGAAGAGTAGCCCCCACTCGCCGCAACTAGAGAAAGCCCGCGCGCAGCAACAAAGACCGAATGCAGCCAACAGTAAAATTAAAAAAAAACTTTATTAAAAAAAAATTGAATGATGACCAAAAAGAAACCTTTATGTCCTATAACTGCAGAGCCAATTTCTCCAAAAACCAAAACAAAGGTCTAGCTCTGAGAGTGCTTAGATTACAGTACAAACTTAACTCCCAATCTCTTATGTTAAAGTTAGAGAGCTCATTGAAAAAGAAGTGTGATCCTAAAACTTGGGATAGAAGCGTATGAGCAGATTTTGATGAAGCTAGAAAACTCAAACCCCAAATCTGATGTGTCTTTTCCACCAATAGAGACAGTGCTTCCTCTGAGGAAATTAGTCTTCTTTGTCTAAATAGCCCGTAATGGCCTCTCCTAAAGCCCTTACAAGAGACTCTGAGCCTCCTCAGATATTTTGATGCAGAGTTAAGGGTTTACAGGCTTTGAAGAGAGGAGAAATATTGTCAAACTCAACGACTGTTTGATGTGTGGAGTGATAATTGGCATTACAAATGGATACATCATTGTCATTATGAAGACAAGAAGTTAAGAGTTCATACTAGACAGCCTCTGCTTTTTCTGTGAAATAGATGTTAAAATAGAGGAATTGGGGGTTTGAGAAGAAGAGTCAAGTTGTGGAATAGCAGCCAAGAAGAATCAGAATCACAGGGACCTGCACTAAAATTGGCAAATGTTGTTAAGAGCATAATAGAGATCATCAGAAAACTTGAATATTTATGGACAACAGTACAGATAATGCTGTGTCAGCAGCTGAAATGGAGGGAAGAATGTAGATGATTCAATTTGTCCACAATCTGAGCTTTTCTGACCAGGTAAAGTGCAGGAAAGTTGGGGCAATGGAGTTGATGGTGCTACTGAGAGCGATGTCTAAAGAAATGGATGACGGATTATAGGCCAGAGAGAAAAAAAATGTGGAACCAAGAAATAAATAATAGACAAAAAAAGCAAGGAAAAGTTAAAGGCATGAAGATTTATTAATTTGCTCATTTGAAAACTATTTCTCTTTTCAACAGCTTTATTGGAAGTGTAATTTATAAACCATAAATTTTACCCATTGTAAGTGTAAAATTTAATCATGTTTAATAAATTTGCAGTTGTGCAACTATCATGACAATCTAATTTTAGAATGTTTCCATCACTCCAAAAAGATCCCTCATATCCATTTGCAGATATTCCCTAATTTTACCTCTAACACTACACAACCCAGTAATTCATTTTCTGTCTATAAATTTGCCTTTTCTAGACATTTCATATGAATGGAATTATACAGTGTGTTGTCTTTTGCATCTGGCTCATTCTACTTTGCACAACATTACTGAGTTGATCCATACTGTCAGTATCTCATTCCTTTTTATTGTTGAATAGTATTCCATTGTGTGAATATGCCACTTTTATTTATCTGTGACTCAGTTTCCTGATGTAGGCTATTATGAATAATACTGCCATGAAAGTTCACACGTAAGTCTTTGTGCAGACATATATTTTCATTTCTCTTGCATAGATACCTTGGATACCCAAGAACCTAACAATTTTACTCCTGGGTATCTATGCAAGAGATGTCTACACAAAGACTTAACACGTAAATTTATGTTTACGTTTCTAAGAAATTGTCAACCTGTTTTTCAAAGTGGCTGCAACGCTTATATTCTGATCAGTAATATATGAAGATTCTAGTTTCGCCACATCCACATCAACACTAGTTATTATCTATTCTAGTGGGTATGGAGTGGTATCTCCAATAGTGTGATTTATAAGAAATATATATTTGATCATTCAGGTCATTCTCATATATATTTGGTCTTTGTCCACAGTTTCTGGCTCAAAGCTTCCCACACCCTTGGAATTTCCTAAGTGCTGAGAGTCATAAAAGAGTCTTTTGTTATGTGAATTAGGTGACTTTTGGAAGCACCTAAGGATGGAGGCTGTTTGCCAGGAGCATTAACCTTGTGATTAGAAGGTTGGAACTTTCAGTCCCACTCCCTCATTTCCAGGGAGGGGAGAGAAGCTTGAGGTTGAATTAATCACCATTGGTCAATGATTTGCTCAACTAAGACTAAATGAGGCCTCCATAAAAACCCCCAAAAGACAGCTTCTTGGCCTCTTTTAGAGAGTTTTCACGTTGGGGAACCAGAAAGCCTCCGCATGCCACCACATTCTATGAGGAACAGAGCTCCTTTGTTCAGAACCTTGCTCTGTATATCTCTTCATCTGGCTGTTGTTTTGCATTCTTTATTATTCTTTTATAATAAATTGATAATCTAGTGAGTAAATGAGTTTTTCTGAGTTCTGTGAGCCACGATAACAAATTAATCGAACCCAAGGATGGGGTTGTGGGAACGTCTGATATCCAAATTGTCAGAAGCACGGGTAACAACCTGGGCTTGCAACTGGCATCTAAAGTGGAGGGTGGTCTTGTGGGACTGAGCCCTTTAACTGTGGAATCTGATTCTATCTGCAGGTATATAGAACGTTTTTTTTAGTTGTCTATTTTATACATATTAGTGTATATATGTCAATCCCAATCTCCCAATTCATCCCACCACCACACACCCCCACTTTCTCCACTTGGTGTCCATACGTTTGTTCTCTACATCTGTGTCTCTATTTCTGCCTTGCACACCAGTTCATCTGTAAAATTTTTCTAGATTCCACATATATGCATTAATATACAATATTTATTTTTCTCTTTCTGACTTACTTCACTATGTATGACAGTCTCTAGATCCATCCAAGTCTCTACAAATGACCCAATTTCATTCATTTTTATGACTGAGTAATATTTCATTGTGTATATGTACCACAACTTCTTTATCCATTCATCTGCCAATGAGCATTGAACTTGCTTCCATGACCTGGCTATTGTAAATAGTGCTGCAATGAACACTGGGGTACGTGTGTCTTTTTGAATTATGATTTTCTCTGGGTATGTGCCCAGTAGTGGGATTGCTGGATCATATGGTAATTCTACTTTTAGATTTTTAAGGACCATCCATACTGTTCTCCATAGTGGCTGTATCAATTTACATTCCCACCAAACAGGGCAAGAGGGTTCCCTTTTCTCCACACCCTCTCCAGCATTTGTGGTTTGTAGATTTTCTGATGATTCCCATTCTAACTGGTGTGAGGTGATACCTCTTTGTAGTTTTCATTTACATTTTAGTGATGTTGAGCAGCTTTTCATCTGCTTCTTGCCCATCTGTATGTCTTCTTTGGAGAAATGTCTATTTAGATCTTCTGGCCATTTTTGGATTGGGTTGTTTGTTTTTTTAATATGGAGCTGCATGAGCTGTTTATATATTTTGGAGATTAATCCTTTGTTGATTCGTTGGCAAATATTTTCTCCCATTCTGAGGGTTGTCTTTACATCTTGTTTATAGTTTCCTTTGCTGTGCAAAAGCTTCTAAGTTTCATTAGGTCCCATTTGCTTATTCTTGTTTTTATTTCCATTACACTAGGAAGTGGGTCGAAAAAGATCTTTATGTCGTTTATGTCAAAGAGTGATTTATGTCAAAGGGTGTTCTTCCTATGTTTTCCTCTAAGAGTTTTATAGTGTCCGGTCTTACATTTAGGTCTCTAATCCATTTTGAGTTTATTTTTGTGTATGATGCCTGGGAGTGTTCTAAGTTCATTCTTTTACATGTAGCTGTCCAGTTTTCCCAGCACCATTTATTAAAGAGACTGTCTTTTCTCCATTGTATATCCTTGCCTCCTTTGTCATAGATTAGTTAACCACAGGTGCGTGGGTTTATCTCTGGGCTTTCTATCCTGTTCCACTGACCTATATTTCTGTTTTTGTGCCAGTACCATATTGTCTTGATTACTGTAGCTTTGTAGTATAGTCTGAAGTCACGGAGTCTGACTCCTCCAGCTCCGTTTTTTTCCCCTCAAGATTGCTTTGGCTATTTCGGGTCTTTTAGGTCTCCATACAAATTTTAAGATTTTTTTGTTCCAGTTCTGTGAAAAAAATGTCATTGGTAATTTGATAGGGATTGCATTTAATCTGTAGATTGCTTTGGGTAGTACAGTCATTTTCACAATATTGATTCTTCCAATCCAAGAACATGGCATATCTCTCCATCTGTTTCTGTCATCTTTGATTTCTTTCATCAGTGTCTTATAGTTTTCTGAGTATAGGACTTTTACCTCCTTAGGTAGGTTTATTCCTAGGTATTTTATTCTTTTTGTTGCAATCGTGAATGGGATTGTTTCCTTAATTTCTCTTTCTGATCTTTCATTATTAGTGCATAGGAATGCAAGAGATTTCTGTGCATTAATTTTGTATCCTGCAACATTACTAAATTCACTGATTAGCTCTAGTAGTTTTCAGGTGGCATCTTTAGGATTATCTATGTAAAGTATCATGTCATCTGCAGACAGTGACAGTTTTACTTCTTCTTTTCCAATTTGTATTCCTTTTGTTTCTTTTTCTTCTCTGATTGTCGTGGCTAGGACTTCCAAAACTATGTTGAATAATAGTGGTGAGAGTGGACATCCTTGCCTTGTTCCTGATCTCAGAAGAAATGCGTTCAGTTTTTCACCATTGAGAATGATGTTTGCCGTGGGTTTGTCATATATGGCCTTTATTATGTTGAGGTAGGTTCCCTCTATGCCCACTTTCTGGAGAGTTTTTATCATAAATGGGTGTTGAATTTTGTCAAAAGCTTTTTCTGCATCTATTGAGATGATCATATGGTTTTTATTCTTCAATTTGTTAATACGGTGTATCACATTGATTGATCTGCATATACTGAAGAATCCTTGCATTCCTGGGATAAATCCCACTTGATGAGGGTGTATGAGCTTTTTAATGTGCTGCTGGATTCTGTTTCCTAGTATTTTGTTGAGGATTTTTGCATCTATCTTCATCAGAGATATTGGTCTATAATTTTCTTTTTTTGTAGTATCTTTGTCTGGTTTTGGTATCACGGTGATGGTAGCCTTGTAGCATGAGTTTGGGAGTGTTCCTTCCTCTGCAATTTTTCGGAAGAGTTTGAGAAGGATGGGTGTTAGCTCTTCTCTAAATGTTTGATAGAATTCACCTGTGAAGCCATCTGGTCCTGGACATTTGTTTGTTGGAACATTTTTAATCACAGTTTCAATTTCATTACTTGTGATTGGGCTGTTCATATTTTCTGTTTCTTCCTGGTTCAGCCTTGGAAGGTTATACCTATCTAAGAATTTGTCCATTTCTTCCAGGTTGTCCATTTTATTGGCATAGAGTTGCTTGTAGTAGTCTCTTAAGATGCTTTGTATTTTTTTGGTGTCCGTTGTAACTTCTCCTTTTTATTTTTATTTTTTTTAATTAAAAAATATTTTTTTTGGCTGCAGTGGTCTTCACTGCTGTGTTCGGGCTTTCTCTAGTTGCAGCACATGGGGGCTAATCTTTGTTGTGGTGCGTGGGCTACTAATTGTGGTGGCTTCTCTTGTTTCAGAGCACAGGCTCTAGGCCTGTGGGCTTTGGTAGTTGTGGCACACAGGCTTAACGGTTGTGGCTCACAGGCTATAGAGCACAGGCTCATTAGTTATGGTGCAAGGGCTTAGTTGCTCTGTGGCATGTGGGATCTTCCCGGACCACGGATTGAACCTGTGTCCCCAGCATTGGCAGGCAGATTCTTAACCACTGTACCACCAGGGTTTTATTTATTTGAGTCCTCTCACTCTTTTTCTTGATGAGTCTGGCTAAAGGTTTATCAATTTTGTTATCTTCTCAAAGAACCAGCTTTTAGTTTTACTGACCTTTGCTATTGTTCTCTTTGTTTCTATGTCTTTCATTTCTGCTCTGATCTTTATGATTTCTTTCCTTCTGCTAACATTGTGTTTTCTTTGTTCTTCTTTCTCTAGTTCCTTCAGGTGTAAGGTTAGATTGTTTACTTGAGATTTTTCTTGTTTCTTGAGGTAAGATTGTATTGCTATAAACTTCCCTCTTAGAACTGCTTTTTCTGCATCCCATAGGTTTTGGATCATCGTGTTTTCATTGTCATTTGTCTCTAGGTAATTTTTGATTTCCTCTTTGATTTCTTCAGTGATCTCTTGGTTATTTAGTAATGTATTATTTAGCCTCCACGTGTTTGTGTTTTTTATGTTTTTTTTCCCTGTAATTCATTTCTAATCTCATAGCGCTGTGGTCAGAAAAGATGCTTGATATGATTTCAATTTTCTTAAATTTACTGAGGCTTTATTTGTGACCCAAGATGTGATCTATCCTGGAGAATGCTCCATGTGCACAGGAGAAGGAAGTGTAATCTGCTGTTTTCGGATGGAATGTCCTATAAATATCAATTAAATCTATCTGGTCTATTGTGCCATTTAAAGCTTCTGTTTCCTTATTAATTATCTGTTCAGATAATCTATCCATTGGTGTAAATGAGGTGTTAAAGTCCCCCACTGTTATTGTGTTACTGTTGATATCCTTTTTTAGAGCTGTTTGCATTTGCCTTATGTATTGAGGTGCTCCTATGTTGGGTGCATATATATTTATAATTGTTATATCTTCTTCTTGGATTGATCCCTTGATCATTACGTAGTGTCCTTCCTTGTCTCTTGTAACATTCTTTATTTTAAAATCTATTTTATCTGATATGAGTATTGTTACCCCAGGTTTCTTTTGATTTCCATTTGCATGGAATATCTTTTTCCATCCCCTCGCTTTCCGTCTGTATGTGTCCCTAGATCTGAAGTGGGTTTCTTGTAGACTGCATATATACGGGTCTTGCTTTTGCATCCATTCAGCAAGCCTGTGTCTTTTGGTTGGAGCATTTAATCCATTCACATTTAAGGTGATTATTGATATTTATGTTCCTATGACCTTTTTCTTAATTGTTTTAGGCTTGTTTTTGTAGGTCCTTTTCTTCTCTTGTGTTTCCCACTTAGAGAAGTTCCTTTAGCATTTGTTCTAGAGCTGGTTTGGTGGTGCTGTATTCTCTTCGTTTCCTCTTGTCTGTAAAGCTTTTGATTTCTCCGTCGAATGTGAATATCATTGCTGGGTAGAGCAATCTTGGTTGTAGTTTCTTCCCTTTCATCACTTTAAATATAATGTGCAACTCCCTTCTGGCTTGTAGAGTTCTGCTGAGAAATAAGCTGTTAACCTTATGGGAGTTCCCTTGTATGTTGTTTGTTGTTTTTCCCTTGTTGCTTTTAATAATTTTTCTTTGTCTTTAATTCTTGTCAATTTGATTACTACGTGTCTCAGAGTGTTTCTCCTTGGGTTTATCCTGTATGGGACTCTCTACGCTTCCTGAACTTAGGTGACTATTTCCTTTCCCATGTTAGGGAAGTTTTTGACTAAAACCTCTTCAAATATTTTCTTGGGTAATTTCTCTCTCTCTACTCCTTCTGGGACCACTATAATGCGAATGTTGGTGCATTTAATATTGTTCCAGAGGTCTCTTAGGCTGTTTTCACTTCTTTTCATTCTTTTCTCTTTATTCTGTTCCATGCCAGTGATTTCCGCCATTCTGTTGTCCAGGTCACTTACCGTTCTTCTGCCTCAGTTATCCTGCTATTGATTTCTTCTAGTGTATTTTTAATTTCAGTTATTGTATTGTTCATATTTGTTTGTTTGTTCTTTAATTCTTCTAGGTGTTTGTTCTTTAATTCTTCTGGGTCTTTTATAAACGTTTCTTGCATCTTCTCAGTCTTTGTCCCTATTCATTTTCTGAGTCCTGGATCATCTTCACTATCATTATTCTGAATTCTTTTTCTGGAAGGTTGCCTATCTCCACTTCATTTAGTTGTTTTTCTCGGGTTTTATCTTGTTCCTTCATCTGATACATAGTCCTGTGCCTTTTCATTTTGTCTATCTTTCTGTAAATGTGATTTTCATTCCACAGGCTGCAGGATTGTAGTTCTTTTTGCTTCTGCTGTCTGTCCTCTGGTGGATGAGGCTATCTAAGAGGCGTGTGCAAGCTTCCCGATGGGAGGGACTGGTGGTGGCTAGAGTTGGGTGTTGCTCTGGTGGAAAGACCTCAGTAAAACTTTAATAGCTTGTCTGCTGATGGGTGGGACTGAGTTCCCACCCTGTTGGTTGTTTGGTCTGAGGCGACTCAGCACTGGAGCCTAGAGACTCTTTGGTGGAGCTAATGGTGGACTCCAGGAGCGCTCACGCCAAGGAGTACTTCCCAGAACTTCTGCTGCCAGTGTCCTTGTCCCCACGGTGAGCCACAGCCACCCCCCGCCTCTGCAGGAGACCTTCCAGCACTAGCACGTAGGTCTGCTTCAGTCTCCCCTGGGGTCACTGCTCCTTCCCCTGGGTCCTGGTACACACAGTACTTTGTGAGTGCCCTCCAGGAGCAGAGTCCCTGTTTCCCCCAGTCCTGTCGAAGTCCTGCAATCAAATCCTGCTAGCCTTCAAAGTCTGATACTCTGGGAATTCTTCCTCCCATTGCCAGACCCCCAGGTTGGGAAGCCTGATTTGGGGCTCAGAACCTTCACTCCAGTGGTTGGAGTTCCGTGGTATAACTGTTCTCCAATTTGTGAGTCACCCACTCAGCAGTTATGGGATTTGATTTTATTGTGATTGCACCCCTCCTACTGTTTCAATATGGCTTCTCCTTTGTCTTTGGATGTTGGATTTCTTTTTTGGTGAGCTCCAGTGTCTTCCTGTCAATAATTGTTCAGCAGTTAGTTGTGATTCTGCTGCTCTCACAAGAGGGAGTGAGCACACGTCCTTCTACTCCACCATCTTGAACCAATATCCCAGGTATATAGAATTGAATTGAATTCTCAGACACCCTGCTGAAGTCCAAGTATTGCTTGCTGGTGTAGGGATGCCTCCATGAACATATCTTGGAAATGGGTCCAGAAATCCTTTTGTAGTATCTCATTTTAATTTGCCTTTCCCTACGAATTATGAGCATTTTTTGTCATGTGCTTATTGGTTACTTGGATATCTTCTTTGGCAAGGTATCTATTCAAATATTTTGCCCATTTTAAATTGGGTTGTCTAATTACTGTATTGTAGGAGTTCTTTATATATGTTAGATATCTGATTTGGAAATATTTTTCCCAGTCTGTCGCTTACCTTTTCAGTTTTTAAATAGTGTCTTTTGAAGTTCAAAAATGTTATTTTTTGTGAAGTCCATATTATTAACTGTTTTCATAATAGATCATGCATTTACTGCTGTAGCTGAGAAATCTTTGTCTAAACTAAGGTCTCAAAAATTTTCTCCTATGTTTTCTTCTGAAACTTTAGATTTTACATGTATGTTTATGATACAGTGATTTAATTTTGTTTATGCTATGAGGTAAAGATCTAAATTCATCTTGTTGTCTAAGGATACCCAGTTGTCCCAGCACCATTTTTGAATAAGCTACTCTTTCCCATTGAATTGCCCTGGTATTATTGTCAAAAATCAATTGACCAAAAATTGATTACTGTCACTTTATAGTAAGTTTTGTAAACATGAAGTGCAAGTCCTCTAATATTTTGTTCCTTTTCAATATTTTAGCTATATTGGGTCCCTTGCATTTGCACATAAATTTTAGGATTAGCTTGTCAATTTCTGCAACAGAGCCTGTGAGATTTTGGTAGAGATTATATTAAAGCTATACATAAATTTGGGAGATTAAAACTATTCCTGAATCATAGAGAAATGGTTGCAAAATAGATACTGGAGTCAGATGACCTGAATTCACCTCTAGTTCTATTTCCCACGTATAATCTTGGACAAGTTTATGTCTCTAAACTTCAATTTCCTCATCTTTAAAATGGAGGTATTAATAATACCTGCTTCAAAATAGCCTCATACACCAGAGGGCAGAGATCAGAAGCAAGAAGAACTACAATCCTGCAGCCTGTGGAACAAAAACCACATTCACAGAAAGATACACAAGATGAAAATGCAGAGGGCTATGTACCAGATGAAGGAACAAGATAAAATTCCAGAAAAACAACTAAATGAAGTGGAGATAGGCAATCTTCCAGAAAAAGAATTTAGAATACTGATAGTGAAGATGATCCAGGACCTCGGGAAAACAATGAAGGCAAAGATTGAGAAGATGCAAGAAATGTTTAACAAAGACCTAGAAGAATTAAAGAACAAACAAACAGAGAAGAACACAAAAACTGAAATGAAAACTACACTAGAAGTAATCAATAGCAGAATAACTGAGGCAGAAGAACGGATAAGTGACCTGGAAGACAGAATGGTGGAATTCACTGCCGCTGAACAGAATAAAGAAAAAAGAATGAAAAGAAATGAAGAGCCTAAGAGACCTCTGGGACAACATTAAATGCAACAACATTCGCATTACGGGGGCCCCAGAAAGAAAAGAGAGAAAGAACCAGAGAAAATATTTGAAGAGATTATAGTTGAAAACTTCCCTAATATGGGAAAGGAAATAGCCACCCAAGTCCAGGAAGCGCAGAGAGTCCCATACAGGATAAACCCAAGGAGAAATACGCTGAGACACATAGTAATCAAATTGGCAAAAATTAAAGACAAAGAAAAATGATTGAAAGCAGCAAGGGAAAAATGACAAATAATACACAAGGGAACTCTCATAAGGTTAACAGCTGATTTCCCAGCAGAAACTCTACAAGCCAGAAGGGAGTGGCATGATATACTTAAAGTGACGAAAGGGAAGAACCTACAACAAGATTACTCTACCCAGCAAGGATTTCATTCAGATTCAAAGGAGAAATCCAAAGGTTTACAGACAAGCAAAAGCTAAGAGAATTCAGCACCACCAAACCAGCTCTAGAACAAATGCTACAGGAACTTCTCTAAGTGGGAAACACAAGAGAAGAAAAGGACCTACAAAAACAAACCCAAAACATTAAGAAAATGGTCATAAGAACATACATATCGATAATTACCTTAAACCTGAATGGATTAAATACTCCAACCAAAAGACACAGGCTTGCTGAATGGATACAAAAACAAGACCCATATATATGCTGTCTACAAGAGACCCACTTCAGACCTAGGGACACATACAGACTGAAAGTGAGGGGATGGAAAAAGATATTCCATGCAAATGCAAATCAAAAGAAAGCTGGAGTAGCTATACTCATATCAGATAAAATAGACTTTAAAATAATGTTACAAGAGACAAGGAAGGACACTACATAATGATCAAGGGATCAATCCAAGAGGAAGATATAAGAGTTATAAATATATATGCACCCAACATAGGAGCACCTCAGTACATAAGGCAACTGCTAACAGCTATAAAAGAGGAAACTGACAGTAACAGTCGGGGATTTTAACACCTCACTTACACCAATGGACACATCATCCAAAATGAAAATAAATAAGGAAACAGAAGCTTTAAATGACACAATAGACCACATAGATTTAATTCATATTTATAAGACATTCCATCCAAAAACAGCAGATTACACTTTCTTCTCAAGTGTGCATGGAACATTCTCCAGAATAGATCAAATCTTGGGTCACAAATCAAGCCTCAGTAAATTTAAGAATATTGAAATCATATCAAGCATCTTTTCTGACAACAACTCTATGAGATTAGAAATGAATTACAGGGAAAAAAAAACGTAAAAAACACAAAACACATGGAGGCTAAACAATACATCACTAAATAACCAAGAGATCACTGAAGAAATCAAAGAGGAAATCAAAAAATACCTAGAGACAAATGACAATGAAAACACAACAATCCAAAACCTATGGGATGCAGCAAAAGCAACAGTTCTAAGAGGGAAGTTTACAGCTATACAAGCCTACCTCAAGAAACAAGAAAAATCTCAGGTAAACAATCTAACCTTACACCTAAAGGAACTAGAGAAAGAGGAACAAAGAAAACACGAAGTTAGCAGAAGGAAAGAAATCATAAGGATCAGAGCAGAAATAAATGAAATAGAAACAAAAAAAACAATAGCAGAGATCAATAAAACTAAAAAATGGTTCTTTGAAAAGATAAACAAAATTGATAAACCATTAGCCAGACTCATCAAGAAAAAGAGGACTCAAATCAATAAAATTAGAAAGGAAAAAGGAGAAGTTACAACAGACACCGTAGAAACACAAAGCATCCTAAGAGACTACTACAAGCAACACTATGCCAATAAAATGGACAACCTGGAAGAAATGGACAAATTCTTAGATAGATATAACCTTCCAAGACCGAACCAGGAAGAAATAGAAAATATGAACAGACCAATCACAAGTAATGAAATTGAAACTGTGATTAAAAATGTTCCAACAAACAAATGTCCAGGACCAGATGGCTTCACAGGTGATTTCTATCAAACATTTAGAGAAGAGCTAACACCCATCCTTCTCAAACTCTTCCAAAAAATTGCAGAGGAAGGAACACTCCCAAACTTATTCTATGAGGCCACCATCACCCTGATACCAAAACCAGACAAAGATACTACAAAAAAAGAAAATTACAGACCGATATCACTCATGAATACTGATGCAAAAATCCTCAATAAAATACTAGCAACCAGAATCCAACAACACATTAAAAGGATCATACACCCTGATCAAGTGGGATTTATCACAGGGATGCAAGGATTTTTCAATATACGCAAATCAATCAACGTGATACACTGTATTAACAAATTGAAGAATAAAAACCATATGATCATCTCAATAGATGCAGAAAAAGCTTTTGACAAAATTCAACACCCATTTATGATAAAAACCCTGCAGAAAGTAGGCATAGAGGGAACTTTCCTCAACATAATAAAGGCCATATATGACAAACCCACAGCCAACATCATCCTCAATGGCGAAAAACTGAAAGCATTTCCTCGAAGATCAGGAACAAGACAACGATGTCCACTCTCACCACTATTATTCAACATAGTTTTGGAAGTCCTAGCCACGGCAATCAGAGAAGAAAAAGAAACAAAAGGAATACAAACTGGAAAAGAAGATGTAAAACTGTCACCATTTGCAGATGACATGATACTATATAGAGTGAATCCTAAAAATGTCACCTGAAAACTACTAGAGCTAATCAATGAATTTGGTCAAGTTGCAGGATACAAAATTAATGCACAGAAATCTCTTGCACTCCTATACACTAACGATGAAAAATCTGAAAGAGAAATTAAGGAAACACTCCCATTTACCATTGCACGAAAAAGAATAAAATACCTAGGAATAAACCTACCTAGGGAGACAAAATACCTGTATGCAGAAAACTATAAGACACTGATGTAAGAAATTAAAGATGATACCAACAGATGGAGAGATATACCATATTCTTGGATTGGAAGAATCAACTTTTTGAAAATGATTATACTTCCCAAAGCAATCTACAGATTCAATGAAATCCCTATCAAATTTCCAATGGCATTTTTTAAGGAACTAGAACAAAAAAATCTTAAAATTTGTATGGAGACACAAAAGACTCTGAATAGCCAAAGCAGTCTTGAGGGAAAAAAATGGAGGTGGATGAATCAGACTTCCTGACTTCAGACTATACTACAAAGCTACAGTAATCAAGACAATATGGTACTGTCACAAAAACAGAAACATAGGTCAATGGAAGAAGATAGAAAGCCCAGAGATAAACCCACGCACCTATGGTCAACTAATCTATGGCAAAGGAGGCAAGGATATCCAATGGAGAAAAGACAGCGTCTTCAATGAGTGGTGCTGGGAAAACTGGACAGCTACATGTAAAAGAATGAAATTAGAACACTCCCTAACACCATACACAAAAATAAACTCAAAATGGATTCGAAACCTAAATGTAAAACTGGACACTGTAAAACTCTTAGAGGAAAACATAGGAAGAACACTCTTTGACATAAATCACAGCAAGATCTTTTTTGATCCACCTCCTAGAGTAATGGAAATAAAAACAAAAATAAACAAATGGGACCTAATGAAACTTCAAAGCTTTTGCACAGCAAAGGAAACCATAAACAAGATGAAAAGACAACCCTCAGAATGGGAGAAAATATTTGCAAATGAATCAACAAAGGATTAATCTCCAAAATATATAAACATCTCATGCAGCTCAATATTAAAGAAACAAACAACCCAATCCAGAAATGGGCAGAAAATCTAAAGAGACATTTCTCCAAAGACGACATACAGATGGCCTAGAAGCACATGAAAAGCTGCTCAACATCACTAATTATTAGAGAAATGCAAATCAAAACTACAATGAGGGATCACCTCACACCAGTTAGAATGGGCATCATCAGAAAATCTACAAACAACAAATGCTGGAGAGGGTGCGGAGAAAAGGGAATCCTCTTGCACTGTTGGTGGGAATGTAAATTGATACAGCCACTATGGAGAACAGTATGGAGGTTCCTTTAAAAACTACAAATAGAATTACCATATGATCCAGCAATCCCACTACTGGGTATATACCCAGAGAAAACCATAATTCAAAAATACACATGCACCCCATTATTCCTGCAGCACTGTTTACAATAGCCAGTCATGGAAGCAACTTAAATGCCCATCGACAGATGAATGGATAAAGAAGATGTGGTACATATATACAATGGAATATTACTCAGCCACGAAAAGGAACGAAACTGAGTCATTTGTTGAGACGTGGATGGATCTAGAGACTGTCATACAGAGTGAAGTAAGTCAGAAAGAGAAAAACAAATATCATATATTAACGCATATATGTGGAACCCAGAAAAATGGTACAGATGAACTGGTTTCCAGGGCAGAAGTTGAGACACGGATGTAGATAACAAAAGTATGGACACCAAGGGGGGAAAACCACGTGGGGGTGGAGATGGTGGTGTGCTTAATTGGACGATTGGGATTGACATATATACACTGATGTGTATAAAATTGATGACTAATAAGAACCTGCTGTATAAAAAATAAAATTCAAAAATTAAACTAATAATAATAATACCTGCTTCTACTTTTTCAGATCCAAAGATACATTTCCTATTAAGCCCATAGCACAGTGTTTCTTTTTAGCTATGACTGTCATACTGGCATTTATTATTCTATGCCCTGAACTATGTAGGCAACTAAAGATAAAAAGAGTTACAGGTTGAAGACGTCTTTCTGCAAGAGAATGAGGTTGCCTGGGATCCTCTGCTTTTGTTGCTTTGAGTGGGTAGATAATAAGGTAGCATGGGTGTTGATGGGGAACAGGGAGGATGAAGCCTAGTAGGAAGACTGTGAAAAGGAAGAAGTATTGACTCCACCAGCTGCCTTTAAAAAGTAAGACTTCCCATGATTTTACATTCATTCAACCAACACCCAAACTACCTACTCACTATTCTCATGGAAAAAATGGCCAAGAAGGCATTTTGTTTTATCTCCCTCTCCTGTTGAGACTTGTTTTTCTTATCAAGACTAATGACCATTCTTACTCGATTTCACAGAGTAATAATGTGCCAATAGGTGGATGTGTTTGTGTTAGAGGAGGGGTGTTATTTGGCTCAAGCCCAAGGAGAAGCCCTGTGTTTTTGCCACTCTAAGAATGTTCCCAATGATAATAATGGACTTTGATCCAATGGGACCAAGTCTACATGATTTTCTGGTGCTAGGAGGCTACCCTTGCACCCTGAGCCACTTTGTCCTACCTATCCTATTCATTTTCAGCTCCCAGACGGCCTGATTTCAAGCTTGTAATCCACACTATGCTGATGTTCCCAGTTTCCTCCACCTCCGAGACAGACAGCAGGATGAAGCTCATTGTGCTCTGGCCCAGGCTACCCAGTAAAGCGGTTCCATGTGTGGAGACAATGCCTGACATGCCCCGTTGGCTGCAGGTTGTTCCAACTCTGTAGGGACACTGAAAGAATGTATCAACAGACTTGCCCAGGTATCTAAAACACATTTGCAAAATGTCAAGTGACCCTTGATGACCAGTCTGCTGATTAACCACAGCGTCCCAGGGGTCCTTGGAGGGGAGAAGCTGAAGCCAAGTTTTCAGTGTGTATTCACCTCTCCACTGAGTCAGAAAGCTCACTGCCAAGCTGGAGCAGCAGTAGAACATGTAACTGGTCAGAACAAATGCAGTTTCCCAATCACAGTCTTCTGCCAAGATTCTGTTTCAAATTCTCTATTCTCAGAGGAACAGCCTGGGAATTTGGAAGTTCTTCACAGAAGTTTCTGGACGAGCTCCTCCCTCCTCATTTCTACCACCTCAAGCCTCATGCTGGCCATGAGACATCTTAGTTGCATCAGCTTACTTCCATCTTTGTAGGTTCTCCCTCCTTTCACATCAGTCTGCACTCAGTAGCAGAATCACCTCTACTAGGATTTGTCTCCCACCTTGGAACCTGCAGTAATACTTGCTCATGATGTAGAGTTGGTATTAAGCCAACAAGCATGATTCTCAACCATTTGCCACCCAATTACAGTCAGTTTACATGGAGAGATATACAAAGTTAAGATCACACTATAGGCCCTTCTTGAGCTGGAACACTTGTTTACACTATGAGTAGGTCCAAGGACCTCGCCAAAATCAGACTAAGGGATATTTTGGGCTTCTTTTTCCTGGGCATTTCTAGGAAAGGGGTAGCTCCCATAGATGCATGGGAGATAGACTATAGAATTCAAGAGAGATTGTGAATCCCAAGGGAGAAAGTTGAAAGAAAGAAAGAGAACACACCAAATAGAAGCCCAAGCTTTTAACCCTTCTGTTCCTTTCACTAAATGTGTCACTCCTTAACTCCACCATGGAGGTCCAGCATAATCACTGACAAGGTGGCTGTTTTTTGTCATCAGACAAAAGAATTGTCTTTACAATAAAGTACTTCTGAAGTGATAAATGAGAAATTGTACATGAAGCAAGTTTAACAAATATTCTGTAAAAGAAAAAAAAAAGAAATATAGAAAATTTGGATGGCCACTTGTATCTCTTAATTCATGTATCTTGGTCAGCTTCTCCACGAGTTTACCTAATTGTTTATATACTTTATATTTCTTATAGTATACATTTATAAATGTAAAAAAAGTCATTGACATCCTGGTTTCTTCACGTGGTTATTGTTCTGTGCACACATGCCCTGGTGTTTCTGTGTGTTCAAAATGCGTCTTATAAGGACACCAGTCAGACTGGATTAAGGTCTGCTCTATTGGCCTCATTTTAACTCAATCACCTTTTTAAAGGCCCTCTCAGGACTTCCCTGGTGGCACAGTGGTTAAGAATTCGCCTGAAAATGCAGGGGACACAGGTTCGAGCCCTGGTCTGGGAAGATCCCACATGCTGCGGAGCAACTAAGCCCATGCGCCACAACTACTGAGCCCGCGCTCTAGAGCCTGAAAGCCACAACTACTGAGCCCACGTGCCACAACTACTGAAGCCCACGTGCCTTGAGCCAGTGCTTCACAACAAGAGAAGCCACCGCTGTTAGAAGCCTGTACAACACAACGAAGAGTAGCCCCTGCTCACCGCAACTAAGAAAGCCAGCATGCAGCAATGAACATCCAACGCAGCCAAAAATAAATAAATTAATTAATTTAAAACATCAAATAAAAAAATAAAGGCCCTCTCTCCAAGTACAGTCACACTCTGAGGTACTGGGGGTTAGGACCTTGATAAATGAATATGAGGGGACATAATTCAGTCCCTAATGATACTATATGGTAATTATCTGTTTACACAATTCTTGTAAGTGCATACTAATGCCTTTTTAAATAAATATATCTCCTGCACTCAGCACAGCATATAGTAGGATTGATGAACTTTTTTTTTTTTTTTTGGATTCATGAACTTTTGATAAATGTATGGGTGAATGTACATATGCCTAACCCCATTGAGGTCAGTAAGGAAAGTTTTTGTTTTGTTTTGTTTTTTTAAATTTTATTTATTTTTGGCTGCGTTGGGTCTTTGTTGCGGTGTACAGGTTTTCTCTAGATGCAGCGAGCAGGGGCTACTCTTTGTCGCAGTGCGCGGGCTTCTCACTGTGGTGGCTTCTCTTGTTGTGGAGCACGGGCTCTAGGTGCACGGGCTTCAGTAGTTGTGGCATGCGGGCTCAGTAGTTGTGGCACACTTGCTTCGTTGCTCTGTGGCATGTTGGATCTTCCTGGACCAGGGCTCAAACCCGTGTCCCCTGCGTTGGCAGGCAGATTCTTAACCACTGTGCCACCAGGGAAGCCCAGTAAGGAAAGTTTATTGATTTGCCTGGTTTTAGGTGGAAGGAGAAAACCTGTATTAAGCATTAACTTAAAGATCCTTGAAAGTTGTTCAGAAACTCTTTAGGATGGCATCTTTGTCTCCAAAATCAAAGATCCCTGAAGTTATGGCTAATGGGATGAAAGCTGCCAATTTTCTGCCATGTCATATTATATTCACTTCATGCTTCATACTCACTTCCATGTATTACAGTATCAGAACTGTTTAAAGAGTTAACAATTAAGTGGAACAGGCAGGAGCTTGGGAGTCCAGAGTAAGACCAAATGAAGTATTTAGTGAGAGGTTGGAGAAGAGTGGTTACTAAATGGATCAGCTGTCTTGATGTCAAGGAGACCAAATGAGATGAAAGAAATTGGCCAGAACATAGAACCATCTGGATGGCAAATGAAAAATCAGTCATTTTCCCAGATGTTTGGTCTACACAAAACCTCACTCCCCAATATCTGAAAGCATTCAGAAGGGTGGATGAATGCTTCATCTTTCTCCTGGGTTTCTCTTGTGTGATGAGGCAGTCAAGCCTCAGACCCCCAGTAAGCACAGGGCTGGAAAAACAGTGATTTCCTAATGCCAAATGATCACAGCTGCCAACAGGGCAAGGTTTTGTGTATATCCTATGGCATTTCCAGGATATGAACAATAGCCTTAGAAGCAGTAGTAAAAGATGTGTGACGAGACATATGTGCCTGCCTGTGTACTACATACACCTGAATATGTATCATCACGTGTGATGTAGGACTGGAAATAGATCCATGACAGAGGTTGAACTCCGCAAAGCAGCCTATCCTTTTGGGATAGAGAAACTTGGTAAAAAAGAGTATGTCATGTTCCAAGGAAATAAAACAGCTTCCTGGACTCACTGTTGAGAATGAGCATGTGAAAGAAGTTCTGAGGACCCAGTAGGAAAGGAACAGGATGCTTCACAGATATGGCTTTCATCTTGCCCTCCTTTGAAAGCAAAACTTTTTATGTGGTATCTTTGAAGGTTAGTGGTTTGGGAATTTAAGGAGCATTCCTTTAAGTGACTTGACTATTGAATACAGGAGAGAGTAAAAAGAGATGAAGTATAATTACTCTGTGGTGACAGTATTAAATACCACACATAGGACTGTGCTACCTCATCTCAGCATAGACGTCTTTCCCACATTAAAATACTGCATGATAAGTGATATGAAAGCGATAATCACAGAAAACAATTAGGGCGCATGCAGGGTCATTAAACCAGGACAAAGTGGTCCCCGAAGGATGTAACAGCTAGGCGAAAATCTGAATCACAGTAGCATTAGCTAACCCTTATTAAGCCAGACACAGTTCTACATGAGTTACATATATTACCTAAATTGGTTAATGAATACTTTAATAATTCCTTGAGGTAGGGACTCTAATTTATTCCTAGATTATAGTGAGTCAGTGGATAAAGGCCATTTTCTAAAGAGATCATTGGTTTTGTAGAGGCTCAGAGGTGAGTGAGTAGTTCAGTGTGGCTAAAAGGCTGGAGAATTAAGCAGATGCTAAAATATTGGTCCCATAAAGCCTTTTAAGGAGTTTTGACTTTATTTCCAGAGTAATGTTAAAGAGAATGTTTTGAGAGACCCAGAAAGGCTAGACTCAATGAGACCCACCCTGGGAAGTTGGTCCTTGTCCCAAACTGAGGCATGTTAACAGGAGGAAATTTAGGAATGGATTGTTTCATCCTTTGCTAAAGTTCATTTATTTTCCATAAAGCAAGAGTGAATGCCCTTATTCTAGGTGGTGAAGTCGAACGAGTTTTAGTCTCATCTTTCTTAAATGAGATGTACCAGATACTTAGCCAGGGGGCCGGGAAGCCAAAGGTGGAATTACTGGCACCAGAAGACCAGTACTCTCTGTCTTAGAAATGGGGTTCCCTCGGGCTTCCCTGGTGGCACAGTGGTTGGGAGTCCACCTGCCGATCGATGCAGGGGACACGGGTTCGTGTCCCAGTCCAGGAGGATCCCGCATGCCGCAGAGCGGCTGGGCCCGTGGGCCATGGCCACAGGGCCTGCGCGTCCGGAGCCTGTGCTCCATGACGGGAGAGGCCACAACGGTGAGAGGCCCACATACTGGGGAAAAAAAAAAAAAGAAATGGGGTTCCCTCAATATTTTGAGGTTGCCCGACCACTGCTTCCCTGGAAGAGCCTGAATCTGGTCATTAAAAGGTAAACAGCGTCCTTGCTGCAGCTGATACACGGGGTGTTTGTCTTCACGATAATTCTTATCCCTAGTGTGAGGTCAAAGGTACCAACAGTTGTGGAAAATTATAGAAGGAAATAGAGCACTTCGGCAGCATTTGGAAAGCCATTACAATAGGCAGGCAAAATTCCTAAGTACTTGTTATCAAGTAAGATTAAAAGCACGGATAAAATTTATTAAATTGACATTATCAAGCTAAGCAGTGACCCATCCTGTCTGCAGTTTTTAACTGTGAAGTAAACCACAACTGAAAATATCTGATTGCACTCTAGGAAAATGGTTCTTCAAAAAAGTAGAAGTATACATGGAGCGGGACGTAGGGGAGAGG